>NC_064626.1:887740228-888043259 GCF_023864275.1 Schistocerca cancellata
TTAATTTCGGTTTCTGGTGCACGTTTTTATAACGACTTTTCTGTCGAAAAACTTGTCTCTTATTTCAGAGAGCCGCCATTTTGTTAAAAATCATCTTTTTTTAATATCCCTACGTACTACGTTAGACAATATCATCAGTTCCAAAGCAGTTATTTGAAATTTTGTACTAGGCTGGAAACTGTGGTGTTTAGAGCTCTTACCAACCGCCCTCTACTCCGCGAAGGCCTTTCGTCGATATTGTGTAGTGTTCTTTGGGTGCAAGTTTTTAACTTAAAAAGATACGTAATACTACCTTGAGGGTTACAATAAAGGTCTAAAGTCAGTTTTGTAATTTGTTTGCTATTTTATTGAAGAAACAATCATGAATATCGATCCAAAATCGAGCGCCACCCTGGTATAGGGATGGGAAAAACCGACCAATTAAAACCGACCGATTAAAACCGACATTTTAGTTCTGAGTAACTGATATTTTTTGCTATTTGTTTGATCTTGGTTATAACAGGTGTTTTTTACTTTTTACTAATAACTGTGTAAGAACCGAAATATCAGCTAGCTATAGCAGCCGAGCTAAAATTTTGATCTTTAAGTGAAACTTTTTTGAAACGAATAATTTTTATTCGTAAAATTTTCATTGCTTTGAAGTACTGCGTTATTATAGAAAACCGGAAAATCGATCAGTGATATTTTAATAACAATGCAGACAGAAAAAAGCAACAAACACATGACATGAAAATTGGTATAGAATTGCTAAGACAATAATGTGCCTGTTACCATGTGACGTCGTCTATTAGACGGTATACAATTACATGCAGTGTGCAAGACTTGCCCCATCTGGTTTGTATGGTAGTTTTCTCGCTGTTGTCACTAGACATCAAATGGTTCAAATGGCTCTGAGCACTATGGGACTTAACTTCTGAGGTCATCAGTCCCCTAGAACTTAGAACTACTTAAACCTAACTAACCTAAGGACATTACACACATCCATGCCCGAGGCAGGATTCGAACCTGCGACCGTAGCGGTCGCGCGGTTCCAGACTGCAGCGCCTAGAACCGCTCGGCCACTCCGGCCGGCTCACTAGACATCAATTGTATTACAGAATGACAACATCCCTAGTCTGGAAGTATTTTACAAAGTGCGGTATGAATGACGTACAAAGCCCCATTTGCACTAAAAGATTAAAAACGGGAGCAGCAACAACGAACTTGCATCATCACGTAAGGAGAAAAATTAAAACTTTACAATTCACTCAAAGTTTATAGCAAAAGCAGAAAGTAGCTGATCTGCTGCCTGTGTCTACATGTGCATCTATCTGTTTGTATTCCTTGAAAACTGATTAACAAGAAAGACAGAGTTCTTCAAACTCATATTTCAACCTTCAGCACTGACTACTCGTAATGCCCAAATAGTCGTACGATTCTCTATTGCAACATGATTTTTGAGCAGAGTTTCAAAAAATTAGAGTCAGTAGGGGAATATTAGTTATTTTTTTGTAGTATTCACCCATTTATCACTTTAGGAGAAAAGCAGCGAACGGTGAACGGACTAAGTTGTCTTTTATTTGCCTATTTAAATTAATATTTCGATTCTTTGTATCTTGGTACTCAGGAAGCCCAGATTTTTCAATTTTTGTTCAACTTTTACATTTATCACAGGTAATGATAGGAATGAAAAACAGAAAATAATTTCAGAAACCGGTTATTTTGAGCGGGTTTAATGCTCAGGTTAAAGCGGCGTTGAAAAAATCTATATAACCGAAAACCGGTTGTTTCAGCCATAACCGCCGTCCCTACACCCTTAAAACAGTAAAACAGCAAGCGACGATAAGCGAGGCGAGGAAAGCGTTGCCACTTGAGCGGGGGCTGGCGAGTGCAGATGCGGCGGCGGCGGCGGCGGCGGCGGCGGCTGTGGGCGAGTGGGCTGCTAGTGCAGAGTCTGCAGCGGCGTGCCGGGACTCGTCGACCTTGGAGGCAGCGGCAGCGGCGCGGAGGACCCGCCTATCGATTCCCGAGGGAGGCGCCCAGCCCGGGACCTCTCCCGCTCTGCCCACCGCCGGAACTCTTCGCACACCTCACCGACGTCTGCCACGAAATGACGGTCTCCTGCTGCCCGCGTTGTAAAATCATGGAACACGTTCTATGCTTGCGCTTTTTAACGTTTCTGGAGACCGAAAAACTCCCCTACAAAATTTCGCGCATTCCGCTAACAGCGATTTTCTGAAACGCACTGGAAGTCATTTAGCGAATAAATAAATAAACGATCGATCAGTCGGTCGAAGTCATTTAGCGAACAAAATACGAGTTTATCGTCTATCAGACCAGATTTAAAACTTACTATAGCGGCCGTCAACAAAATTGGTACCTCAAGGTCATTTCACCGTCCTACAGCATTGCCAGTTAGAGATAATTTCAAATGTTAGTAAAAATTCCTAAAAAATGTTAGACATCTCTATTTTTAATGTAGAATATCACGGAATGCATTCTGAAAGAAAATTCTTGCCAGCTACGACGAAAAGAAAACTAAAGTTATCTATTTTTAATGTAGAATATCACGGAATGCATTCCGAAAGAAAATTCTTGTCAGCTACGACGAAAAGAAAGCTAACGTTAAAAGAAATATAAAATAATAAGAATATAAGAATTTAAGAAAGAATAAAGAATAAGAATATAACAATATAAATAATAAGAAATATAAAATAAGTCCGACATCAAAAATAAAATACCGTTATAAGTGCGAAACAGTTCCGTGTGCGTAACGAAAAATGTCGTCGTTGATGAATTTCCTTTCTGTTGGAGCTTCTAGAAACTTGGAGAGAGAAAGTTGTTATAAAAACAATGAAATTAATTTTGATAACATCTGAGACCGACCTCGGGCTGGCAGTTGACCCTAAACGTGAATACATTTAATGTACTGCGCGTAAATACGCGAAGAGATCCATTACTGGTCGATGACACTGCTGGCATATAAATCTACGGAAACAGTAATTAGCTTAAAATACTTAGAATGTAACAGTCCGAAATAACCAAATGTACAATTATATAAAAAAAATGTAGGGAATGCAAACACAGGGTGTTTCTTGGTGTTTTGACGATTTCAAATTTGAACAACGCGTGCTAAAACCAAGGTACAGCGACGGTCTATTACTTGTTCGGAGTGTTATGTTTCATCCCATATACAGGTCAGAAATAATGTCGTATTGGTCATAGCAACATCGTGCGTTCGCGGTGGAGTGTTACTTTCGCTACAGCGATCTGTTGTGCGCGTGCAGCGTGCCTTCGTAAGCATTTCAAGATTCAATCGCGACGTCCAGTTTCTGCTTGTGGAACAACATTGAAATGGTTAAGAAACTTCCGTGCAACTGACAGTGCATAGAACTGAATATCAGCCGGCCCTCGGAAAACCGTCCGAGCTCACGAAAATATCGAACGTTTGCGTAGCAGTTTACAGGCAAGCGCTCGTCGTTCGTTACGAAGACGATCCACGAGGACGGCGCGACAGGCCACACATCCAACAAGACGTTGCAAATGCTTCGTGAAGCGTTTGGTAACCGAATAATTTCCAAACACGGTTGTGTCGAATGGCCGACTCTCTCGCCTGATTTAACTGTGTCAGACTTTTACCTGCGGGTTATTTGAAGGCGAGAGTGTACTTCGACCGGCCGAGAAGCCTGCAACAGCTAAAAGATAGAATTCATGAAGAAATTTCCAGAATTCTTCCACCAGCTACGGAAGATGTGTTCAAAAACAGGGTGATACGCCTCGAGAAATGTGTAGCCATGACTGGCCGTCATTTGTTCGATGTGGTATTTCATAAGTAAACTTGAATAAATGTTCTACCTTGTGTATAACGTTCAACTTAGTTTCGCGAAATCGTCGCCGGCCGGAGTGGCCAAGCGGTTCTTGGCGCTACAGTCTGGAACCGCGCGACTGCTACAGTCGCAAGTTCGAATCCTGCCTCGGGCATGGATGTGTGTGATGTCCTTAAGGTTAGTTAGGTTTAAGTAGTTCTACGAACATCAACAAAAGCAAAACGAGGGTAATGGAATATGGTCGAATTAAGTCTGGTGATGCTGAGGGCATTAGATTAGAAAATGAGACACTTACAGCAGTAAAGGAGTTTTGCTATTTAGGGAGCAAAATAACTGATGATGGTCGAAGTAGAGAGGATATGAAATGTAGTCTGGCGATGGCAAGGAAAGCGTTTCTGAAGAAGAAAAATTTGTTAACATCGAGTATAGATTTAAGTGTCAGGAAGTCGTTTCTGAAAGTATTTGTGTGGAGTGTAGCCATGTATGGAAGTGAAACGTGGACGATAAATAGTTTAGACAAGAGGAGAATAGAAGCTTTCAAAATGTAGGGCTACAGAAGAATGCTGAAGATTAGATGCGTAGATCACATAACTAATGAGGAGGTATTGAATAGAATTGGGGAGAAGACGAGTTTGTGGCACAACTTGACTAGAAGAAGGGATCGGCTGGTGGGACATGTTCTGAGACATCGACGGATCACCAATTTAGTATTGGAGGGCAGCGTGGAGGGTAAAAATCGTAGAGGGAGACTAAGAGATGAATACACTAAGCAAATTCAGAAGGATGTAGGCTGCAGTAGGTACTGGGAGATGAAGAAGCTTGCACAGGATAGAGTAGCATGGAGAGCTGCATCAAACCAGTCTCAGGACTGAAGACCACAACAACAACAAGTTATAGGGGACTGATGACCACTGCAGTTAAGTCCCATAGTGCTCAGAGCCATTTGAACCATTTTTTTTAAAATCGTCAAGAATTGTGTAACGCTCTGTACCAGGCTGAGATTCATTTAAAGAATCTGAAGGAAATGTAAGTCATCGATGAAAGAATAGAATTACAAAACACTTGTTCGAGTTATTCTTTAGTATTGGTCATCAGTCTGGGACCTGTACTAAGCTGGATTAACATAAGAGATAGAGGGCATCATGCCAAGAGCAGCGCGATTCGTCACGGGATTCTTTAGTCGTCGCAACAGCGTTACGGAGGTGCTCAAATACATCCAGTGGCAGACACTACAAGAGAGGTGTTTTGCTTCACGGAGATGGCTCAAATGGCTCTGAGCACTATGGGACTCAACTGCTGAGGACATTAGTCCCCTAGAACTTAGAACTAGTTAAACCTAACTAACCTAAGGACATCACACACATCCATGCCCGAGGCAGGATTCGAACCTGCGACCGTAGCGGTCTCGCGGTTCCAGACTGCAGCGCCAGAACCGCGCGGCCACTTCGGCTGGCTTCACGGAGAGCTTTGCTGTTTAAATTCCGAGAGCGTACGTTTCAAGATGAATCGGGAAACACATCACTTCCTCGCATATACGTCTTTTTAAACGACCACATGAGGAAAGAGAGAAATTACAGCTCACCTGGAGGTTTATTGGAAGTCGATGTGTTTCTTTACCTATGAAGTTGCATCAACGCACGCAAATAGTCTTGAGAGACATTCGATCCAGTAGCAACAAGACTAACAACACATTTGCACAGATGAAACCTGTCACGACATCAACTTCCAAATGCGAGGGTAACTCGAGAATTAAAAGTAACGTTTTAAAAATAAACGTTTTACTGTATAATAATAGTGTGTATGGTGCCACGGCCTGGTGCAAGTCTTTCGACTGAACGCTACTTCGGCCACTTGCGCGAACCTAAACCAACGGCACCCGGTGTTCTCAGGCGGTCACCCATCCAAGTACTAACCGGGCCCGAAGTTGCTTAGCTTCGGTGATCATCGTGAAAAGGTCGTTGGTACTTTTTATTGTGAAAGCATCAATGAAAGTAACATTATTACTCTGCATAATCTCCCTCAACCTCTAGGCATGCCGGCCGAAGTGGCCGCGCGGTTCTGGCGCTGCAGTCTGGAACCGCGAGACCGCTACGGTCGCAGGTTCGAATCCTGCCTCGGGCATGGATGTGTGTGACGTCCTTATGTTAGTTAGGTTTAACTAGTTCTAAGTTCTAGGGGACTAATGACCTCAGCAGTTGAGTCCCATAGTGCTCAGAGCCTCTAGGCACTTCCTCGGTCTCTTGACAAGCCTCCTAATTCCTTCGTGGAAGAAGTTTAGCGGCACCGCACATCCACCCTCACACTCACCTCCAAAACTTCGTCATCACAGGAAAACATGGATACACGCAAACAAAAAAGGTTAAAATTACTCGCATCTACATCAGAACTGTATGGTGGGTGTTCCAGCAGCTCAAAATCAAGATTGTGAGTTCACTGGATTATTTTCTCAACATGGGCAGTATCGTGAAGCAAAATCACATATTTTTGGAAGCTTTCGTCTCCTCTTTGTTTTGATTTTAAGTTTAAGGTCTCGCAGTACCTCACAGTTGGTGTCACTATTCTCTCTTTGACCTTTAGGAGTGTAATGGATCATCAGTCGACGTTTCATATAGCAAAACAATCGCATCATAAACTTTTCTGCAGATGTTTGTCTTTTCAAAATTTTTACTATAGGCGAAAACAGAAGTTTCCACACCACTCTCCGCCACTTAGTCTGTGGTTCAAAGTGATAGACTCAAGACTCATCATCGGTTGTAAATATGACTGAGAAAATCTTTTCTGTCTTCTTCAAAACTCCTTAAATGTGCCCAGAATGAGATTTTCACTCTGCAGCGGAGTGTGCGCTGATATGAAACTTCCTGGCAGATTAAAACTGTGTAAAGCTATAAGTACCGGGCGTGAGTCGTGCTTCGGTAGCTCAGATGGTAGAGCACTTGCCCGCGAAAGGCAAAGGTCCCGAGTTCGAGTCTCGGTCGGGCACACAGTTTTAATCTGCCAGGAAGTTTCATATCAGCGCACACTCCGCTGCAGAGTGAAAATCTCATTCTGGAAACATCCCCCCGGCTGTGGCTAAGCCATGTCTCCGCAATATCCTTTCTTTCAGGAGTGCTAGTTCTGCAAGGTTCGCAGGAGAGCATCTGTAAAGTTTGGAAGGTAGGAGACGAGGTACTGGCAGAAGTAAAGCTGTGAGTACCGGGCGTGAGTCGTGCTTCGGTAGCTCAGATGGTAGAGCACTTGCCCGCGAAAGGCAAAGGTCCCGAGTTCGAGTCTCGGTCGGGCACACAGTTTTAATCTGACAGGAAGTTTCCTTAAATGTGATTCCGACATTTTCGAAAATTGCAGACGAAAACAAGCATTGCGATAGTTTAGAGATTAATGGATGTTTAAAAATCGTGAACGGGGGCTAGTGTTCAATCTATGCGCAGTACCATCCATTCAGGCGTTACTATCATCACGAATCATTCGCTCAGCAGTTTCGGTGTTCCTGTCTGTTTTCGAATTGGATGGTCTATTCGAACGCTCTTCGTCCCAGACAGATACATGTCCCCTTTTAGAGCGATTTATTCATTCGTAATTTTTTGATTCTGCGTACGATTTCCGCAGCTTTAGTCTCTTAAGAACACAGATAACGAATCAATCACCTCATTTCTTCCTTAATGCAGACGGGCGGCGGGGCATCCCATCGGCTGGGCTGTATTATTTCCTGAATATGTCCTAATGATTCGCAATAATCTAGCGTCTAGTGGATTCACAGTATATGATGCTGAATCATACGCCATCTCGAGGGTGCTAGAGCGAATGCAGTGTAATCAGCCTGCCAAAGTCGTCATCTACGCTGACTCCCTAAATGCCCTTCAGGGCATTTGTCGTATGTACTAAGCCGACAAAAATATCAAGAGCATAAAGACTCTATTTTCCATCTCGGAGGTGTCATCTTGTTTGGTATCAAAGCGTGCGGGAATTTATGGTAACGTGGCAGTAGATGAAGCACCAATGGATGCTTACAAGGGAAATACAATACGACAGTTACCTCGTTGTTGAGGTCATGATCATTAGTTTATGGAATGATTCTCTGTAGCTTTTGAGTTTCTGCATAGGTTTTCAGGTTGGCTGGCTAATGCTAATATTTTCCCAGAGTTCAGACAGTCATTCTTCACTGTTACATTATTACATTATTTCGATAGTTTGTAATTATAGTCTGTGCGTTTTAACAATGTATTTTACAGAATAACTGTAGACTGACTCTTATACACGGCTCAGTTGCATTAATGTGACCACCGCCAATGTTCGATTTGAAAGTGTAATAATTACTCACAGACAGCATGTGGCAGCACTAGCAGCGGAGGGTATATAAGATATGTCTGGTGGCCGCGGTAACTAGTGCAGCCGTTGTCGTAATATGGAAACTGAGTGATTTATCTGACATCCAAATGGGCATTATCATGGACTTTGGACCAAGGGTGAAAGCATTTTCCAAACGACTAAGTTTATAAACTGTTTACGTGCCACCATGGCTAAAGAATACTGTGCATGGGTAAGCGTTTTCGAAACGACTAAGTTTGTAAACTGTTCGCGTTTCGCCAAGGTTAAAGTATACCGTCCATAGCAAATTGGGTCTACTCCAACCTGGCACCGAGACAGGTATGGCGCTTCTTTAAAGTCAGTACCACCATTAGACTGTTTTTTATTTGCAGTGTTACATTTACACGATCATGATTTCGGCTTGAAAGTGCCATTATCAAGTGTTTTAATGTTAGACAGTGCCTAAGATGGCATACTGTCGTATTTAAAATACACTATTAGATGTTTCTAATAGTGTATTTTAAATACGACAGTATGCCATCTTTAAAATACACTATCAGATATTTCTAATAGTGTATTTTAAATACGACAGTATGACATCTTAGGCACTGTATAACATTAAAACACTTGATAATGGCACTTTAAAGCCGAAATCATGATCGTGTAAATGTAACACTGCAAATAAAAAACAGTCTAATGGCGTTGCTGACTTTAAAGAAATATATTATGACTGTGGCCCCACATTATGAAAAATAATTACTGTTGTGGTGCACCAGAGACCGTCGAAGACAGGGGTGAACAACGGCTGCGGAGATGCGTTCGGGCAGACAGACCTGCAACTATTGAGCATCTGACCGACCAAGGGGTATCAACAGTGAAGCAAGGGGTATCAACAGTGTCTCCTACACGACCGTTCAGCGAACGTTGCTGCGTATGGGCCTCAGCAGAGGCCGCCTGGTTCATGCACCCATGCTACTGTTGTCAATACAGTTCTTCTGGGCTGTTGACCGCATTGTCAAGACATAAAATCGTCCGACGTTTCGGCCACTATTGCAAGTGGCCTTCCGTACTACTGCTGTTCATCAGCGACTAAGGCTAGAATTTCAATGCCAGTGCCGCAGCTGGGCATCCACTGAGTAGCGACAGGTGACCTTTTCAGATGAATCACGTTTTATGACCTGTTAGCGTGAAAAGTCTGAAAGCAGAGCAAACACCCTGCAAAAACCATCGGAAGGGTCCAGGCTAGATGAGGAAGCGTTATGTCTGAGGAATGTTTTCGTGAAATTCCCTGGGTGATTTCGACATTCTGAAAGGCATAATGGATCAACGCAAGTGTGCACAAGTGGTGACCATGTCCATTCCTATGTGCTATTTGTTCTTCCTCGCCACAGCGGCATCTACTAGCAGAACAATGCGGTGCGTCACACAGCTCTCAGTGTACGTGCGTGATTCGAAGAAGACCAGGCTGAGTTTACCGTACTCCCCTGGCCTCCAAACTCCCCGGATTTAAACACAGTCGAGAATCTGTGAGACCACCTTGATCGGGCTTTCGTGTCACGGATCCTCAGTGGAGAAACCTAGAACAACTGGCGGACCGTATTGGCGTCGGCGTGGCTCCACATCCCTGTCGGCACCTTCCACAATCTCCCTGGTTCTCTTTATCCACATCCGTGCTGCAAAAGGTGGTTATTCAGGCTTTTGAGCCGGCCGGAGTGGCCGTGCGTTTCTAGGTTCAAATCCTGCCTCGGGCATGGATGTGTGTGATGTCCTTAGGTTAGTTAGGTTTAATTAGTTCTAAGTTCTAGGCGACTGATGACCTCAGAAGTTAAGTCGCATAGTGCTAAGAGCCAGGCTTTTGACAAATGCTTACATTAATGTGATTGGGCAGTATGTATTTGTGCTTCTGTTTGAAAGTTTGAATGCTACTGAGTGAGAAGGGAGACGACAGGATCCGATTTCTATTTAATACTTTATTTTTCTAAACTCAATTTTAAAAGTTTTAGACATAATATTCTCAAATTAAGTTAGTAAGGGTTCTGACGACATCGATTTGAGCGTGCTGTACATACACTTTGTGATAAAAGTATCCGGTCACCTGACTGAAAATTACTTACAAGTTCGTGACGCCCTCCATCGGTAATACTGGAATTCAGTATGGTGTTGGCCCACCCTTAGTCTTGATGACAGCTTCCACTCTCGCAGGCATGCCTTCAATCAGGTGGTGGAAGGTTTCTTCGGGAATGGCAACCCATTCTTCACGGAGTGCTGCACTGAGGAGAGGTATCGAAGTTGGTCGGTGAGGCTTGGCACGAAGTCGGCGTTCCAAAACATCCCAGAGGTGTTCTATAGGCTTCAGGTCAGAACTCTGTGCAGGCCAGACCATTACAGGGATGTTATTGTGGTGTAACCACACCGCCACAGGCCGTGCATTATGAACAAGTGCTCGATCGTGTTGAAAGATGCAAACGCCTTCTCCGAATTGCTCTTCAACAGTGGGAAGCCAGAAGATGCTTAGAACATCAGTGTAGGCCTGTGCTGTGATAGTGTCACGCAAAATAACACCCTCCATGAAAAACACGACCACACCATAACACCACCGCCTCCAAATTTTACTGTCGGCACTACACACGGATGTTCATCGGGCATTCGTCATACCCACACCCTGTTATCGGATCGCCACATTGTGTTACCATGATTCGACACTTCACACAACGTTTTTCCACTGTTCAATAGTCCGGTGTTTACGCTCCTTACACCAAGCGAGGCGGCGTTTGGCGTTTACGGGCGTGATGTGTCGCTTATGAGAAGCCGCTCGACCATGAAATCCAAGTTTTCTCACCTGCCGCCTAACTGTCATAGTACTTGCAGTTGGGTCCTCATGCAGTTTGGAATTGCTGTGTGATGGTTTGTATAAATGTCTGCCTATACACATTACGACCCTCTTCAACTGACGCCGGTCTCTGTCACTCAACAGACGAGGTAGGCCTGTAGGCTTTTGTGCTGTACATGTCCCTTCACGTTTCCACGTCACTATCACATCAGAAACAGTGGACCTAGGGATGTTTTTGGAGTGTGCTAATCCCATGTATAGACGTATGACACAAGTAACATCCAAGCACCTGACCACGTTCGAAGTCCGTGAGGTTCGCGGAGCGCTCCATTCTGCTCTCTCACGATGCCTAATGACTACTGAGGTCGCTGATATGGAGTACCTGACAGCAGCAGTAGGTGGCAGCACAATGCACCTAATATGAAAAACGTATGTTTTTGGGGGTGTCCGGATACTTTTGATCACATACTGTACAACCAGCCATCCGCTATCGACAATCAAGAGTTGTTTCTTGCTACACATCTCTCGTCCTCGAGTGCCTCGCTCCCTTTATCCCCCTGCGGCTGCTGGTATGTAATGGGCAGCAGTAGTAGGGTCGCGTGCGGTCGTGGCGTGAGGGACGCAGCAGATACGAGCTTGCTGGCCGCGGCCGCTGGCGCTGCTCTGGAATACGGCGAGCAGCTAAATTTGCGCCGCCACCGGCAAATCCTCCGCAGTCACGGCATCCCCCGGCAGCTCGCTCTGCTGTGACCTACAAAACGTGTTGCTGCCCTGCTCGCGAGCACGCATTTCAAGTGACGAATTACGTCAGTAAATGCACGTGCTATTCATTCATTTTAACGACATCGCACCGCGTTTGGTATATTGCCCCAGTGGACATTCCAACTAAATGCAAGTTTATAGGCAAGTAAGGTGTGACTGGTTATATGCAGGGTGGATCAAGAAGAAAGGACAGATTTCAGTTGTTTGTTACAGACTACTATGAATGACAGAAACATATTGTGCATGTCACTGGATAGAGTAAGGTTCAAAGTTTTACGTTCGCACAGACACTATACTAGACATTCAACATAAGCACCGTGCTCAATAAACAACGAAACGGTAGTCCATTTCATTCAACACACGAATCAACAGGTCCACGTTTGCTGAATCGACAGCTTCAACAGTTAGATTTTTCAGCTCTTGAAGAGTAACTGCTGTATGTGGGACGAAGACTCTGCCTCTTACGTTCCCCCACAGAACAAAACTGCAAGGCGTACCCGCCCGGTTACCAGCGCGATCTAACGCGCTGCTTCCCGAGCCCGGCACGAATCCGTACGGCGGATTCGTGTCGAGGTCCGGTGTCCCGGCCACACTGTGGATGGTTTTTAAGGCGGTTTTCCATCTACCTCGGCGAATGCGGGCTGGTTCCTCTTATTCCACCTCAGTTACACCATGTCGGCGATTGCTGAGCAAACACTGTCTCCACATACACGTACACCACCAGTTCTCTACCACGCAAACATTTGGGGTTACATACGTCTGGTATGAGACGTTCACAGGAGGGGTCCACTGGGGGCCGAAATGCACAATAACTTTGGGTTCGGTGTGGGGCGGCGGTGAGGTGGGTGGACTGCTGTGGCCTGTTGTGGGGTTGTGAACCACAGAGGGCTACGGCGGGACGAAGCCTCTCCGTACGTTCTAGGTCCCCGGTTTAATACACAATACACACACACAAATTGCAAGGCATGAGGTCTGGAGAACTGGGAGGCCAAAAGCAATGAACAACATCTTATTGTTCACCTCTTCCAATCCAACGTTGGGGGATAGTGTTATTAACCTAACGATGCACCTCAAGATGGAAGTGAGACGGTGCGCCGTCGTGCATAAAAATTAAATCATTGGAATCTTCGTGAACTTGTGGAAACAACCAGTTTTGCAGCATATCCAGGTATGGCATTCCAGTCACAGTTTGCTCCGCAAAAAAAGAAAGGTCCACAAACTTTGTGAACAGAAACGGCACAAAACACATTCAGTTTCGAAGTCTGTTCCACATTTGATGACGACGCCAGGGTTTTGTGACCCCCAAATTCTTACCTATGGAAGTTTACTTTATCCGATAGATGAAACGTCGATTCCGCCTAAGAGATGAGTCATTCGGAAGAAAAATCCTCTACATATCCTATATAACTGAAATGCAGCATTCGCAGATTCTATTATGGTCGCCGGAACTCAACTGCTGTAGTACCTGCAACTTCTAAGGCTTCATACGAAAACGTCGTTTCAGAACACGCCACGAAATGCACAATAACTTTGGGTTCTTCCGAATGCTCTTTGTGAACGCATCTCGGATACTCTCGACAATTTCATCAGACTTGCGTGGCCCACCAGTATCCTTCGCTTTGCATGTGCCACCAACTTGCAAGAATTTTGTATGCTTCTTGCTGAATCGACCGCGGAATGCCGAGCGGTTCTAGGCGCTTCAGGCCGGAACCGCGCTGCTGCTACGGTCGCAGGTTCAAATCCTACCTCGGGCATGCATGTGTGTGATGTCCTTAGATTAGTTAGGTTTAAGCAGTTCTAAGTCTCGGGGACTGATGACCTCAGATGTTAAGTCCCGTAGTGCTTAGAGCCATTTGACGGTGGAATGCACGTTGCGCTTACAATGGATTGACTTTGCGCAGATTGCAACACACGAAATGATTTCTCTTGTGGTGTAGTCACCATGTTGCTACATACAAACAACAGTGCAGCTGAGTTTCAGTCTCTTACAGTTTTTCTATAATGAGCGACTGAAATCTGTTCTTTCTTTTTGAATCACTCGGTACTTGCGTTCTTTTCAGGAAGAAGACAAATTAGGAGAGCTTTAGAGCTTTCATGCATCACAGGTTGCTGAACACGAAGCTTGAGATAGGACAGGAGTCATCCAAAACTGTTATCGAACACAAATATCCGTGAATTTTCCTCATATCGCAACCTGCCACCACGGCCGAGAACGCAAGCACACGATGGTTTCGTAGCGGGAATTTTTCTCTCCTAGCGTATGCCACAGCCGAAAAAAAAAATTGTAACTAATAGGGATCAGAAAGGAAACGTAATTATCTCAGAAAGGCGTTAGTTGAACTAAGGAATGCTTGTGAAAGCGTCACGAATGGTAAAGTTTTTGTTCAAAAGTATTTTTTCAATCATCTCTACCAAACAGAAAGTGCAAAGTTGTTGACTGAATAGTGTAGCCGAAAGTCAAACCCAATTCTCCGTTACATAGGCTTCTTTGAAAAGGTTAAATGTCTGAAAAGTTCATTTATTATATTGGAACATAATTTTTTGCAATCTGATGACTAAGACAATGAATAGGATATGCAAAACACATACTAATTGATATCACGAAAATCGTAGTAAAAATAAACTGATTTGTTCTAAAGAGACATTGCGTCACATTCGCTTTGCTATAGGATGGCTTCAATAAGTAAGGATTAAGCAATGTGCAGATCTAGACAATCCGGTAAGTCTCGAATTACGCAGATTTGACAAGAGGTTGTAGTATTTGGGGACGGAAGAACATGGATTACAGCGAGAAAAAGAAAGAAAGCAAGACTTTAGAAAGGAAGCAAGATTCCAGATATATTTTTCATTTTGGATTTTAATAAAGGGGCAGGTCACTGAATACTTATGCCATCTACCAGACTGGGGAAAGCAATGTAAGAAAAAGATTACATCGTTTCAAGCTCGTAAACTACGAAATGAGCTATTCGCCAATGAAGACCTGAACACATTAAGCTACATAGTCCAGACAAATTTGTGTGACCACTGGCTATGTTCGATGTAGACGTGCAATATACGTTCACAAACGGCGGGTCGCTGGACTAGCAGTGGAGGATGTACACTCCTGGAAATTGAAATAAGAACACCGTGAATTCATTGTCCCAGGAAGGGGAAACTTTATTGACACATTCCTGGGGTCAGATACATCACATGATCACACTGACAGAACCACAGGCACATAGACACAGGCAACAGAGCATGCACAATGTCGGCACTAGTACAGTGTATATCCACCTTTCGCAGCAATGCAGGCTGCTATTCTCCCATGGAGACGATCGTAGAGATGCTGGATGTAGTCCTGTGGAACGGCTTGCCATGCCATTTCCACCTGGCGCCTCAGTTGAACCAGCGTTCGTGCTGGACGTGCAGACCGCGTGAGACGACGCTTCATCCAGTCCCAAACATGCTCAATGGGGGACAGATCTGGAGATCTTGCTGGCCAGGGTAGTTGACTTACACCTTCTAGAGCACGTTTGGTGGCACGGGATACATGCGGACGTGCATTGACCTGTTGGAACAGCAAGTTCCCATGCCGGTCTAGGAATGGTAGAACGATGGGTTCGATGACGGTTTGGATGTGCCGTGCACTATTCAGTGTCCCCTCGACGATCACCAGTGGTGTACGGCCAGTGTAGGAGATCGCTCCCCACACCATGATGCCGGGTGTTGGCCCTGTGTGCCTCGGTCGTATGCAGTCCTGATTGTGGCGCTCACCTGCACGGCGCCAAACACGCATACGACCATCATTGGCACCAAGGCAGAAGCGACTCTCATCGCTGAAGACGACACGTCTCCATTCGTCCCTCCATTCACGCCTGTCGCGACACCACTGGAGGCGGGCTGCACGATGTTGGGGCGTGAGCGGAAGACGGCCTAACGGTGTGCGGGACCGTAGCCCAGCTTCATGGAGACGGTTGCGAATGGTCCTCGCCGATACCCCAGGAGCAACAGTGTCCCTAATTTGCTGGGAAGTGGCGGTGCGGTCCCCTACGGCACTGCGTAGGATCCTACGTGCATCCGTGCGTCGCTGCGGTCCGGTCCCAGGTCGACGGGCACGTGCACCTTCCGCCGACCACTGGCGACAACATCGTTGTACTGTGGAGACCTCACGCCCCACGTGTTGAGCAATTCGGCGGTACGTCCACCCGGCCTCCCGCATGCCCACTATACGCCCTCGCTCAAAGTCCGTCAACTGCACATACGGTTCACGTCCACGCTGTCGCGGCATGCTACCAGTGTTAAAGACTGCGATGGAGCTCCGTATGCCACGGCAAACTGGCTGACACTGACGGCGGCGGTGCACAAATGCTGCGTAGCTAGCGCCATTCGACGGCCAACACCGCGGTTCCTGGTGTGTCCGCTGTGCCGTGCGTGTGATCATTGCTTGTACAGCCCTCTCGCAGTGTCCGGAGCAAGTATGGTGGGTCTGACACACCGGTGTCAATGTGTTCTTTTTTCCATTTCCAGGAGTGTATAAAGATGCATCAGATGCAGTGCAGACTTTGTCGTAATGCGGAAACTGAGCGATTTATCTGACATCCCAAAAGACTAGATCATTGGCTTTCGGGCCAAGGGTGGAAGCATTTCGGAAATGGCTAAGTTTGTAAACTGTTCGCATGCCGTCACGTCAAAATGGCGCTGTCCAGAACCGGCACCAAGGCAACTGTGAGCAAGCACACGGGTGAACGACATCTACGGAGATGTGTACTGGCTAACAGAAGTGCAACTGATCGCCCAGATGAACCAAGGGGCTGTCAATAATTTGCCCTCAAAGACCGTTCGGCAAAAGTTGCTGCGTATGGGCCTTCGCAGCAGGCGCCTGGCTCATACTCCCGTGCTGACCGCTGCTCATCGGCAACGATGTGACGACAGATGGCCTTTTCAGATGAATCACGTTTCATGCTGCAGGGAACAGATGGCCGTTGGCTTATATGGCGTGAAACGTCTGAAATCGAACACCCTGCAACCAGGAGGGAGCGTTATGGACTGGGAAATGTTTTAGTAGCATTCCCTGGGTGAGCTCATCACTCACGAAGGCACATTGGCACGACATAGGTATTATGTATCATTGGGGACCATGCCCCCCCCCCCTCCGTACACGCAGTTTGTTTTTCCTCGCCACAATGGCATCTGCCAGCAGGACAAGGCATCGTGTCACACTGCTCTCGGTGTACATGCATGACTCGAAGAGGACCAGGATGAGTTCACCGTACTCCTCTGGCGACCAGACTCCCCGGATTTACGGCCAATCGAGAATCTGTGGGACCACTTCGATCGGGTTTTTCGCGCCATCTATCCTCAACCGAGAAACCTAGTGCAGCTGGGCACAGCACTCCACATCCCTGACGGCACCTTCTAAAACCTCCAAAACCTCACTGACTCCTTCCACTTCCGCGCTACAAGTGACTGACTATTCAGGCCTTTGAGAAGCGGTCACAATAATGTGAATGGACCGCGTAGTATATAGAAGCTCCATTAACGTGAAAATAGTAAATGTGATGATGCGTGACTGTCAAGTATTACAATAATTTTGAATCCATGGGCACACTTCAATGTACATGGAGCCACTGGGTTCGAATACTGCCTGTTAGTAGTGGTCTGTCCGGATGAGGACGTTAAGATCGGCTTCCTCCCTGGCGAGGAGAAGAGTGCGTCCACGTATCGTGTTTCAGTCTCAGCCATAACGCTGCACTACACATACACGTGCTGTCCACATGCCGTAGAAACGCACTTGATACGCTATACCGAATAGAAGAGAGTGTGTGTACCTCAATATTCCAGCTTAGAAAATGAAGGCTCACGATACCAATTCACAGCATTCGTAGTCGAACTAATGACTAGGCTATCGGAAATGAAGGTGTCATCAGAACGACACGAAAAATGCAAAACATGATTGAAAACAAGAATAATTAGGCAAATTAAATGCGTGAAACTGCTGAGCTTTTAATGGTCTCTCATCTGTCATACGAGAAGTGTAAGCATAGAGATTTTCAGAATCTTGTTACCAGATCTGACTGATTTGTTTACTGTGGGTATTCGGTATTATCAAATCACATACCTGAACAAAGTATTCTTTACCCTATGAAGATGGTATCTGTACTTTCGGACATGGTTCAAATAGTTCAAATGGCTCTGAGCACTATGGGACTTAACATTGGAGGTCATCAGTCTCCTAGAACTTAGAACTACTTAAACCTAACTAACCTAAGGACATCACACACGTCCATGTCCGAGGCATGATTCGAACCTGCGACCGTAGTGGTCACGCGGTACCAGACTGAAGCGCCTAGAACCGCTCGGCCACTCCGGCCGGCCTTTCGGACATGTCCGAAAGAACAGATACCATCGGTGACCACGCAGCTCTCTTAGAATGAAAAGATACTTAAATCAAGACTCTAACCTGTCGACACGCGTTGATATACATCAATGGCGACAGTTGAAAATGTGTGCCCCAACCGGGACTGGAACCCGGGATCTCCTGCTTACATGGCAGACGCTCTATCCATGTGAGCCACCAAGGCCACAGAGGATAGTGCGACTGCAGGGATTTATCCCTTGCACGCTCCCCGTGAGACCAATATTCCCAACTTAATGTCCACACACTACAATCGTAGTTCCCTTGCCCATTACACTCATTACTCTCGGCAGACCATCTTACCAAGTCCCGTAAGAGTTCGGGCAATGCGTGTGCATATAGCACAGGAGAAGAAGGCCAATAGCCGGTTAGCCATAACTATATGAAGATGATATCTGTTCTTTCGGACATGTCCGAGAGATCAGATACCATCGGTGACCATGCAGCTCTCTTAGAATGAAATGATAATTAAATCAAGACCCTAAGCTGTACACAGGCGTTGATATACATCAACGGGGACATGTCCGAAAGTACAGATACCATCTTCATATAGTTAAAGCTAACCGGCCATTGACCATCTTCTGTGCTGGATGCACACGCATTACCCGAACTCATATGGGACTCGGTAAGATTGGTTGCCGCGAGTAATGAGTGTAATGGGCAGGGGCACTACGAATGTAGTGTGCGGACATTAAGTTGAGAATGTGGGTCTCACGGGGAACGTGCAAGGGATAAATCCCTGCAGTAGCACTATCCTCTGTGCCCTCGGTGGCTCAGATGGATCGCTGGCACGGTACCTCAGTGTGTTTGGTCAGAGAGGCGGTGGCTCTCTGTAATAAAAAAAAACTGAGTAAAGGAATCAACGATCAACTTGAACGGATGTTATGTGACGTCCGCCCAGACCAAATGCAGCAAACAACACCGAACAAAATAAAGAAAAAAAAAGATGGATAGAGCGTCTGACATGTAAGCAGGTGATCCCGGTCGGCAGACACTTTTCAACTCCCCGCCTGTAGACAGCTTAGGGTCTTGATTTAAGTGTCATTTTATTCTTTACTAGTTACTTTCGTTACTGAACGTCCATACTGATGTAAATACTTTTTTGCTAACCGAGCATGTTGTGGGTGTAACAGTGCTTTTGACTCTGCCAGTTTGAGTGGTTTCTCTTTCCTGACCAGATTTTTCTCTTCTGCCTACTTGTGACCACCACCATGGCTGTACTGCCATGAATGGTAACAGAGCAAGAGGTGAACTCGTTGCCATATCAAATAATTCCAAACTGAAACGCCACGCTACTGCCTCACATAGACCACACCTGCCGTAAGGTGACTGGCCTATTCAGTGGCGACACATTGCGACATCGGTCGCCGGCGCCAGTACCACTGTCCCGGCCACTTTCCGTAGCCATCTTAAAACCCGCGTTTAACTCTGTGGACTGTCGAGAACTCGGCGTGTAGCGTGTGAAACGAATGATTTGGTGGACTACGAGTACTGCCGACTCCGCCGAGTCGGACTCGGATAACTGTGCCCACGAAATAAAATATGGTGAATGACAAAAAGTATTCGGCAGTCCGTGTCACTGATGACTTGCTCCGCTGCGAATAAGACACTGGAGGTATACGAAAATTATCGAGTCGGCAAGAGCGTGTGGGAGAGAAGACCGGCGGGTAACTAACCGTTTCCGTTGCTCCGAGTCCGGAAAGGATAACGAATTGGAAGACTACGAGACCTACCGAGTCGGGCACTAACTGCATGCTGGGATGGGAACATGCGAATAGCGAAACGTTCTAGGCGGTATCGAAACGGTAGTTCCCGTCACGTGGAGTACTCGTTACGCAGAAACGCATACATACGACATCAAAAATCTTACTTGTAACCAATGTATCACCACCCCCAGACTGTGAAAACTCACTTATTCCTCGAGACGTTAACGAAAGCCATATGCTATAATATGTACCATTGTATGAGCCACAAACAAGCTGGTTCTCGATCGTTCGGCATGACTACACCAGTAGTTTATATGCCGCGCAGAGTAGTGACGTTGCATGTAATTTAACCTCGAGTAGGAGTATGATAACGAAGGACTGTCATTTCCTTAATCACCACGAGTAGGTCCGTTCTGAGCAGCTTGGAATATATTTCTCCAGTGAACATTCGTCCATTCCGATAAAATTCGTTGAGGCTTCTCATTGGAAATCTTATTATCGCTGATAGCGTTCTATGTAGTGAAGTAAGTCGTATTACCTAGTGGCATATCACGTGGAGGTTCAGCAGTGTAAATCGTGAAGAGAAACCCACTGTGTATCGTTCCTTCGCAGTCTAAATCGTGAAGAGAAACCCACTGGGTATCGTTCCTTCGCAAAGCGTAAGTGTTTATATTTAGCGCACATGGCTGTGATGAGTGCATGTAGTGTCTAGTACCGTACCTGTGTTGTTGATAATCATGAAAAGAGATGGCAAATAAATCGGAGACCGGCACAAAGCCTATTACTCCTGATCAGTACGAGGCATGTCGTCTAGCGTTACGTCCTCACGGATCACCATCAGTACCGTCAAACACCGTCACTCCTGGGGCACAGCGGAGAAGTTTGAATTTTAATTCAGAAGTGGTGCGGCGCCTGACGATCAGGAAGTTCGTGTGAACACCTCTCCTTCCCTCATCTCCCAGGTCTTCTGCTTACACATATGGTAATCCGTCCATGTGGCTGTACAAAACATGCAGATGAATTTATTTTGTTTGTGGTTTAGACTTTTAAACTGTATAATTTTTTTAAAAATCAACATTTTCCACACCCAAAACTGATTCAAACTAAAATGAGATTATTATTCTTGAGTGTTGATCACTAATATTGTGGATAAAAATCTTTAATGTAAAAATCTTGAATGCACGGTGCTATGTAGTTTTTTAGATATTTGTTAAAAGACGTCTTCTATACACCATGAAGTGTACTTGAAATGTTTATGAACCAAACCGGGATTCGGGTATCAGTGCCATCTGATACAGAGGAACAAACAACTTTGTGTACATCAATTTTTACAACACGACAACTGCATGAATCAAAGCAGAAACATAAGTCTACATGCATTATGAATCTCCATATCAATGACATGGGCATCACATGATGATGATTTTCAGCTGGATGTGCATCTAACAAGCAGACAACCATGTAGGTGCCTAGAAGTCAATTAAAACCATGTCTGTGTTAATACGACAGGATATGAAATCTGTCCTACCTCACAGTACACAGGCTGTAGTCTGTTATTCCTGACAAATCTTAGGCCGTGACAGTTCTTCAGCACGTCTGGCATAACTGTCATATATTGTAATAACTGAAACATCACTGACATAAAGATACATAACGTAAGTAGACTACGTTTCTGTTATTGTATATACAGTTGTCATGTTATAGAAACTGATGTACATACAGTTGTTTGTTCGTCTGTTTCAGATGCCACTGACGATAAGTTAGACACGTGAATACCGGTTTGGCTAATAAATATTTCAAGTGTAGCTCTTGGTGCATATAAGATGTCCTTTAACTAGTATTGTGGGTATTTTGTAGATCCTGATTTCCGATATGAGATACTTTGTGCATTTGTAGTACGTCATATCAAATAGTAGTTTTCCAGTTCGCCGAACCGATATTGTCCACTAGATAAGTGTTATTTTGCGTACAGATTCCAGGATCATTTATGCAAGCTGACAATCGTGCACAGTGATTGTACAAGTCTCCTCAGTGTCGCTTAACGTTCCTCTCATTTAATATCTCTTTGTTTGTAAGGAAAATCATATACCTACGCACTTGCAATGGCAACGAAAATCTAACTCCTGCCAAACTTCATAGCAAGTTAGAAACAGACAAGCTGAGAAAAATTGATTGAAAAAACACTTTCTGAAACTCTGTAGTCAAGTGAGAAAATGTATGTTAATTATTTTATGTTAAAATAAATATTTTAAAAAAATGTAGTTCCGGTATCTCTCGCAATCATGTGTCATCTATTGTCATATTTTAATTCGTAGTACCGGTTTACGTATGAAACAGTACGAAACGAATAGTATGACATAATATCTAGAACTGGTGATTGCGTGTGGAAGTGGGTTCGGCGACCTTTGTGTCCATATCGGCGCTGTCGATATGGGTCGACAGCGGCAGCCGCACCGGCAACAGCTGCGAGCTGCGGCAGTCCACCGCGGCGCGCCGCCACCAGCGCTGTCTGGCGTGCTGCTGGCGAAGCTCTTTCCGGTGCCTCCACTGACCCAAACCTTTCTATTACATATCTTCCCCAGCGCTGCAGCCTGCTGCTTACTGAAGCAGTTGTTTCTTCCTGGCAAGCGACAGTTTGTAACAACAGTAACCATTGTCTGGTACTAGCTAAAAAATTCGTCTTTTGTCTCTAATTTTTCGTCCACAGCAAGTTACGAGAACAACGGAAAGGAACTGACTGTGATTTACTTCAGGCACCAGACAGGCAATATGCTGAAGTGACGAAAGTCATGAGGTAACGATAAGCACTTATGCAGATGGCGGCAGTATCGCTTACACAAGGTATAAAAGGGTAAAGCATTGGAGGAACTGTCATTTGTACTCAGGTGATGTGAAAAAGTTTACAAACGCGACAAATCCATACGAAAGGAATTAATAGACTTGGTACACGGAATGATAGTTGGAGCTAGAGGAGTAGGATATTTCATTTCGGAAATCGTTAAAAGAATCCAATATTCCGAGATCCACAGTGTGTGGAATGTACCCAGAATACCAAATTTCAAGCATTACCTCTCACTACGATCAACGCAGTGGCCAAAGGCCTTCACATAACGACCGAGAGCAGCGGCTTTTGCGTGCTAACAGACAAGCACACTGCGTGAAACAAATGCAGCAATCAAAGCGGGCCGTTCGATGGATTTATCCGTTAGGACAGTGCGGCGAAATATGAAGTTGATGGGCTGCAGGTGAACAACGCAAGTGCCTTTGCTAACAGCACGGTATCGCCTGTAGCGCCTTTCCTAGGCTCCTGACCATAGCGGTTGGATTGTAAACGATTGGAAAACCGTCCACCGGTCAGGTGAGTCCCGAATTCAGTTGTTAAGAAGTGATGGTAGTGTTCGAGAGTGGCGCAGACCCCACGAAACCATGGACCCATGTTGTCAGCAAGGCTCTGTGCAAACTGGTGGTCGTTCCATAGTGGTGTAGGCTGTGTTTACATGGAGCAGACTGAGACCTCTGGTTCAACTGAACCGATGATTGAGTGGAAATGGTTATGTCCAGCTACTGGGAGACCATCTGCAGCCATTCATAGACTTCATGTTCCCAAACAAAGATGGGTTTTCTATGGATGGTAATGCGTCGTGTCACCGGGCCACAGTTGTTCGCGACTGATTTGAAGAACATTCTGGACAATTCGGACGGATAATGTGGCCACCCAGATCGCCCGACATGAATCCCTTCGAACATTTATGAGACACAGAATGAAATTGTCACTCTACAGCGGAGTGTGCGCGAACGGCAAAGGTCCCGAGTTAGAGTCTCGGTCCGGCACACAGTTTTAATCTGCCAGGAAGTTTCATTTATGAGGCATAATCGAAAGGTCAGTTCGTGCACTAAATCCTGTACCGGCAACACTTTTGCAATTATGGACGGCTTAGGAGCAGCATGGCTCAATATTTTTGCAGGCGACTTCCAACGACTTTCTGAGTCCATGCCACGTCGTGTTGCTGGCAGAAGGAGGTCCGACACGATATTAGGAGGTATGTCATGACTTTTGTCACGTCAGTGTAACCAAAGCAATCGACGAAAAGCGTGATGCGCACTGTCGTTTAGTGAACACAATACTAGCTCACCGAGTATCGGACCAGATTTGTGACCAGATTCAGCAGGTAGAACTCAACTTGTTTTTGGTTCAAAATGGCTCTGAGCACTGTGGGACTTAACATCTGAGGTCATCAGTCCCCTAGAACGTAGAACTACTTAAACCTAACTAACCCAAGGACATCACACATATCCATGCCCGAGGCAGGATTCGACCTGCGACCGTAGCAGTCACGCGGTCCCGAACTGAAGGGCCTAGAACCGCTCGGCCACCGCGGCCGGCCAACTTGTGTGTAATGGTGCGAAGTCGACGGGTGCGTAACGCGATTTCGGTAATATTTCAAGGCAGCGTTACCGGTCAGTTACTGTTTACAATCTACGTAAATGAGCTTGTGGATGTCGGCGGAAGTTAAACGAGCCTGTTCGCTGAAACTGCCACGAAATGCAGGAAGACCTGCGAACGCTCACTGATTGATGCAGGGACTGACAGCTGTCCCTAAGCATAAACAAACGTTAAGTATTGCGCACAAATAGCCACAGACATCAAGACATTCATTAATGATCGATTATGCTATTGATGATAAATCAGTGGAAACAGTAACAACTGTGAAACAGATAGCAGTAGCCGTCAACAGCAACGTAGAGTTGCACATACACCTGGAAAAATCTAAGTGGGAATGACTGGACGATCCGTCAGCGCCAGGATGACCGTGCATAAACGTTATTGCAGGCTGGGCTGGGTGGAGAAATCGGTTGTGACAGAGCACGCGATGTGTGAGATCGGCCACATAATAAAATTCGCCGACACGGAAGTTCTTTCTGTGGAAAAGAGCTAACAGGTCCGCTTATTCAGGAATAAGCCCCAATGACCAGTGAAGACGTGTCTGAACCGCTTCGGACAGAGGTGTACCAGCCTGACTGTCACCCGCAATACGGCCCGAGCAGCAGGAGTGGTAGTCTAGGTACACATTTTATTTCATAGCAGGACACCTTTGGTTGTCACCTGCGGGACCCTCACAGGACGGCGGTAGTCGACGATATTCTACGCCCCGTCTTGTCGCCCTTCACGGCAAGCCATCCTTTGCTTACATTTCAGCAAGGTAATGCCCGCCCGCACGCGGCAAGAGTTTCTACAGTTCGTCTTTCTGCTTGCCAAAGCCTACCTTGGCCATCTAGGTCGCCGAATCTCTCTCCAATTGAGAACGTTTGAAGGATTATCGGCTGGGCCCTCCTACCATCTCGGGAATTTGATGATCTAACACGCCAATTAAACTGAATTTGGCACGATATCTCTCACGAGGACATCCAGCAATTCTGTCACTTAACGCCGAACCGAACACCAGCTTGCACAAGGGACAACCCATTACTGACGTTCTCAATTTGTGAAGCTCCTTCTCTGGAATAAATCATCTAGTTTTTCTGAAATTTTTATCACTTTTTTTTATCTGTACATGTACATCAAATCTTTCAGTTTCCGTCTCATTCCCATGTGGTGTGTCTTTTTTTTCTTTTCCAGAGCGTATTTTAGACAAGAACTGCTAATCGTGCGCAGTAAGTCATACAGCTGCACATACGTTTCGCAGGTGTACGACTCTGTTGCCACTGTCACACCGTGTAGAGTTGTTGTGGTCTTCAGTCCTGAGACTGGTTTGCTGCAGCTCTCCATGCTACTCTATCCTGTGCAATCTTCTTCATCTCCCAGTACTTACTGCAACCTACATCCTTCTGAATCTGCTTAATGTATTCATCTCTTGGTCTCCCTATACGATTTTTACCCTCCACGCTGCCCTCCAATGCTAAATTTGTGATCCCTTGATGCCTCAGAACATGCCCTACCAACCGGTCCCTTCTTCTTGTCAAGTTGTGCCACAAACTTCTCTTCTCCCCTATACTATTCAATACCTCCTCATTAGTCATGTGATCTACCCATCTAATCTTCAGCATTCTTCTGTAGCACCACATCTCAAAAGCTTCTATTCTCTTCTCGTCCAAACTATTTATCATCCATGTTTCACTTCCATACATGGCTACACTCCATACAAATACTTTCAGAAATGACTTCCTGACACTTAAATCTATACTCGATGTTAGCAAATTTCTCTTCTTCAGAAATGCCTTCCTTGCCATTGTCAGTCTACATTTTATATCCTCTCTACTTAGACCATCATCAGTTATTTTGCTCCCCAAATAGCAAAACTCATTTACTACTTTAAGCGTCTCATTTTCTAATCTAATTCCCTCAGCATCACCCGACTTGATTCGACTACATTCCATGATCCTCGTTTTGCTTTTGTTGATGTTCATCTTATATCCTCCTTTCAAGACACTGTCCATTCCGTTCAACTGCTCTTCCAAGTTCTTTGCTGTCTCTGACAGAATTACAATGTCATCGGCGAACCTCAAAGTTTTTATTTCTTCTCCATGGATTTTAAAACCTACTCCGAATTTTTCTTTTGTTTCCGTTACTGCTTGCTCAATATACAGATTGAATAACATCGGGGAGAGGCTACAACCCTGTCTTACTCCCATCCTAACCACTGCTTGCCTTTCATGCCCCTCGAGTCTTATAACTGCCATCTGGTTTCTGTACAAATTGTAAATAGCCTTTGGCTCCCGGTATTTTGCCCCTGCCTGCCACCTTCAGAATTTGAAAGAGAGTATTCCAGTCAACATTGTCAAAAGCTTTCTCCAAGTCTACAAATGCTAGAAACGTAGGTTTGCCTTTCCTTAATCTTTCTTCTAAGATAAGGCGTAGGGTCAGTATTGCCTCACGTGTTCCAACATTTCTACGGAATCCAAACTGATCTTCCCCGAGGTCGACTTCTACCAGTTTTTCCATTCGTCTATAAAGAATTCGCGTTAGTATTTTGCAGCTGTGACTTATTAAATTGATTGTTCGGTAATTTTCACATCTGTCAACATCTGCTTTCTTTGGGATTGGAACTATTATATTCTTCTTGAAGTCTGAGGGTATTTCACCACATCTTGCTCACCAGATGGTAGAGTTTTGTCATGACCGGCTCTCCCAAGCTCTAATGGAATGTTGTCTACTCCCGGGGCCTTGTTTCGACTCAGGTCTTTCAGCGCTCTGTCAGACTCTTCACGCAATGTCGTATCTCCCATTTCATCTTCATCTACATCCTCTTCCATTTCCATAATATTGTCCTCAAGTACATCGCCCTTGTATAGACCATCTATATACTCCTTCTACTTTTATGCTTTCCCTTCTTTGCTTAGAACTGGGTTTCCATCTGACCTCTTGATATTCATACAAGTGGTTCTCTTTTCTCCAAAGGTCTCTTTAATTTTCCTGTAAGCAGTATCTATCATACCCCTAGTGAGATAAGCCTCTACATCGTTACATTTGTCTTCTAGCCATCCCTGCTTAGCAGTTTTGCACTTCTTGTCGATCTCATTTTTGAGATGTTTGTATTCCTTTTTGCCTGCTTCATTTACTGCATTTTTATATTTTCTCCTTTTAGCAGTTGAATTCAATATTTCTTCTGTTACCCAAGGATTTCTACCAGCCCTCTTCTTTTTACCTACTTGATCCTCTGCTGCCTTCACTATTTCATCCCTGAAAGGTACCCATTCTTCTTCTACTGTATTTCTTTCCCCCATTCCTGTGAATTGCTCCCTTATGCTCTCCCTGAAATTTTCTACAGCCTCTGGTTTAGTCACTTTATCAAGATCCCATCTCCTTAAATTCCCACCTATTTGCAGTTTCTTCAGTTTTAATCTACAGTTCATAACCAATAGATTGTGGTCAGAGTCCACATCTGCCCCTGGAAATGTCTTATAATTGAAAACCTGGTTCGTAAATCTCTGTCTTACCATTATACAATCTATCTGATACCTTTTAGTATCTCCAGGGTTCTTCCTTGTATACAACCTTCTTTCATGATTCTTGAACCAAGTGATAGCTATGATTAATTTATGCTCTGTGCAAAATTCTACCAGACAGCTTCCTTGTGGAGAGGCTACCCAAATGCGAATCATGCACTACTAGCAGCTCCATAGTCGTAATTGTGAATTACGGCTGTCGAGATTAGACACGTTCTGTGCACCTGACGTCACGTATTCTCTGATAGCCAATGAGCGTTCGGCAGTGTTCTGAGCAATCTGCTATGAACATCGTAGCCATTGCGAGCATTGAACATGATCGCAGCGAGGTGTTTTGTGAATTTTTATTCGATTTGTTGCGAGTTGTAATGGCTGATGATGGTGGTAAGCGAACAATTCTGAATAACCAAGTGAGAGACACAGTTTGCGAGATAAAGGTCTTCTTTAAGCACAAAGCCCCTCTACGCGAGTATGGCAACTGTCGCTCGGAAACGGCGACTCTCCAATCCCCGCCCGTGCGTCGACGTGCGTGGACGCGATCGTTCGTGACTCGTACGATTGCCCTCCGGCGACGAGCACGCTAGCCAGCCAGCATCTAGGGCCGGCGGCCGCCACGCCACCCCTGGGGCCTGGCCCGGTCCACGCCCCCTGACCGCTCGTAACGCTTTCGCCGGAAACTGCTGCTGGCCACGGGCGCCGGCTGCCAGAGATTTCCCCACCCCCTACCCCGCCCTCACTACCCTGCGTTTTCTGTCCCGCCTCCCGATCTCAGCGCTGAAACCGCATGGCCGCGTGGTGCTGAACATTTTTCTTTCCGTCTCGGATGTTCGCTCTGTTCGTCTACGAGACCCGGGAGGCGGCGAATACAGACGCCCAGGTAGATGGGATGTTTCTCGACTTCCGGAAGTCGTTCGGTAAAGTATGCCTGATGATCAAAACACGAGCTACGTAATACCAGACCAACTTATTGATTGTATTGAAGGAAGAAAGATTAGGATTTAACGTCCCGTCGGCATCAGAGATCATCAAAGACGGAGCACAAATTCGGATTGTTTCACGCATGTAGAACGAAACCGATCATGCCCTTTCAAAGGAACCATTTCGACGTTTGCTGGAGCAATTTAGGAAAATAGCGAAAAACCTGAATCAGGATAGCTGGACTCGGATTTCGACAGTTGTCCTCCCAAACGGGATCCTAGTGTGCTAAGCACTTCGCGACCAAACTTGGTGACTACTGAAGAGATACTAGGAAATAAAACCACACCAAATCGTTCATAAGGGAGAAAAATCCTCAGACAAAAATCTAATTCCAGGAGCAACCATAGGGGGTGTTACGAGAGCATTACATTTCACATGTATATCGGGGAGAATGCTCCACCTAGAGGACAATGTACCTAGAAACACAGGACGTTTTTTTGATTGGTGTCTCAGTCTAGTGACTGATTTTAGAATCACATGAAGGAACGCGCACTAGTAGTTTCCGGCGTTTTGTATTCTTTTCGTTGTTGTGAGAGATGAGGTTGTTTTTCCTGCAGTATTTGTAAATATTACGTATTCTACAAATTTAAGTGTTGTATAATATATTTATGCTATTTCGAGGATTTTGTTAACTCTTCACTTACAGAGTCTTATGGTGGGTAAAATTCTGAATATTTTTTAACTAGCTTCGTGTTGACAGTTAAGCTACACTTTTTCAGTCGTGCATCATCTTGTACCTAGAAACGAAAGATCTTTTAACACGGAACACGTGAAATTCCAAATGGACAATTTTTCCTGTCTCGAAAATGGAAATTTGTGTCAGCTGCCAATAGCTCCTATTTAGAATTGTTTTTAACCTGTAACTTGTTTCTGATAATATTTCTTAATTTGATTTCACTTACTGATCATTGGTATGTAGTAGATTAATAATGTAGCGAATAGACTATTGTATACGCTATTTAAAGATTTCCTCAATTGCAGCACTTTTAATAGAGTAGAATAGAATATTTCTTCCTACTTATATGACCATCACAAAATTGAATCGCCGGCCGGAGTGGCCGAGCGGTTCAGGCGCTACAGTCTGGAACCGCGCGACTGCTATGGTCGCAGGTTCGAATCCTGCCTCGGGCATGGATGTGTGTGATGTCGTTAGGTTAGTTAGGTTTAACTAGTTCTAAGTTCTAGGGGACTGATGACCTCAGCCATTTTGAACCAAGATTGAATCACGCATAAAGTCAATGTTATCATCTCAAAGTGGAATAAAGAAGTATGTTAAATTTCTGTTACACTGCCGAAAGTGTTAAAAGTGTTCCAAAGTACAACACTATGTAAGTAACCTAGCGGATAGCGTCGGTAGCTCCAGGAGTTCCTTTATGGATGCTGGTGTTGTATACAGAAAAATCGCAACGCCAGAAAATACGAGGGTTGGAACTTTAATAGTGGCAACTATTTATTAACAGTTCGTACAATACAGATAAGTGTTTCAAAGTTTTACTGACCTTTAAAGTAGTCACCAGCATTGTGTATAACCCGTTGCCAGCGATGGTGAAGTCGTAGGATACTCTTAGCAGTGCCAGTTGTGTTGACACTTCGAGCGGCGCGATCTATTGCCCGACGAACTTGTAGTAGTTCTGAAGTGAATGCCGTGAAGTGTTTCCTTCAGTTCATAAATCGAGTTGAACTCACGAGGGCTTAAGTCAGGGGAGTGCAGTAGGTGGCATAACACTTATCAGCCCCCTCAGTCAAACAAATCAGTAACGGCTCGCACTGTACGTGCTTGAGCATTGTTCTGCAAAATGATGGTCAGGTCCTGCAGAAAGTGTCATCACTTCTGTCTCTATGCAGTTCATTTTTGGAACACAACCTACGACCAGCTTGGAGACAGAAGTGGTAGCACTTTCTGCACGACCTGATCATCATTTTTCAGGACAGTGCTCAAGCACGTATCACACATAAAATTCGTAGAGACAGGTGCCATGTGTAGACGAGCATTGGCTTGTAGAAAAGTGGTACCACGATACTATCGCACAAGAGGTAACAAAGGATGATGCGGAATGTACGTGACGTACCACTGTCCCGCTAGAGGTCAGCCACTACCAGCCTAACCTGGAGTCATACCCGAGGCTCCCCAAACCATGAAGGCAGGACTAACGTCGCCGCATCTCTCCAAAACATTGGAATAATGGTACTTCTCTCCAGGGTAATTGAAAACCTTAAATATTCTTTCAAATATTATTTATTGTGCAGAAATGTTACAAAGCTGTATCACTTTTCAACATAATCTCCCCCACGCTCAATGCAAGTCCTCCAGCGCTTACAAAGTGCATAAATTCCTTTAGAAAAAAATTCTTTTGGGTAGTCCGCGCAACCACTCATGCACTGCGTGGCGTACCTCTTCATCAGAACGGAACTTCTTTCCTCCCATTGCATCTTTGAGTGGTCCAAACATGTGGAAATCACTTGGGGCAAGGTCTGGAGAGTATGGTGGAGGAGGAAGACACTCAAAATGCAGGTCTGAGATTGATGCAACTGTTGTACGGGCAGTATGGGGCGTTGCATTGTCATGTTGCAAAAGAACACCTGCTGACAGCAATCCACGTCGCTTTGATTTGATTGCAGGCCCCAGATGATTTTTTAGGAGATCTGTGTATGATGGCCGGCCGCGGTGGTCTAGCGGTTCTCGGCGCGCAGTCCGGAACCGTGCGGCTGCTACGGTCGCAGGTTCGAATCCTGCCTCGGGCATGGATGTGTGTGATGTCCTTAGGTTAGTTAGGTTTAATTAGTTCTAAGTTCTAGGGGACTGATGACCACAGATGTTAAGTCCCATAGTGCTCAGAGCCATTTTATTTTTTTTTTTTTTTTTTTTTTTTTTTTTTTTTTGTGTATGATGCACTGGTGACAGCGGTCCCTCTAGGCATGTAATCCTCCAAAATGACGCCTTTTTCGTCCCAAAAAAGAGTCACCTTAACCTTCCCTGCTGATGGTTCTATTCGAAACTTCTTTCGTTTTGGTGATGACGAATGGCGCCATTCTTTGCTCGCTCTCTTCGTTTCCGGTTGGTGGAAGTGAACCCAGGCTTCGTCCCCAGTAACGATTCTTGCAAGGAAGCCATCACCTTCTCGTTCAAAGTACCGAAGAAATTCTTCACAAGCATCAACACGTCGTTCTCTCATTTCAGGAGTCAGCTGCCGTGGCACCCACCTTGCAGACACTTTTTGAAACTGGAGCACATCATGCACAATGTGGTGTGCTGACCCATGACTAATCTGTAAACATGCTGCAATGTCATTCTGTGTCACTCGGCTTCAACTGCTGCAATGTTCTGTGGAGTCACAACTCGTTGTGCCTGACCTGGACGAGGAGCATCTTCCGCTGAAGTCACACCATTTGCGAACTTACTACTCCATTCGTAGACTTGCTGCCGTGACAAACATGCATCACTGTACTGAACCTTCATTCGTCGATGAATTTCAATAGGTTTCACATCATCACTACACAAAAACCGATTAACAGAACGCTGTCCTTCCCTGGTGCAAGTCGCAAGTGGGGCCGCCATCTTTATACTGATACTGCGACGGTATGTGTGCTTCTGCACTATGCTGCCATCTAAAGGCCATTTTGCACGCTGTTTGTAGCACGCTTACCAACTTAAAGGATAATGGCGCGAAATTTCGAATTGTTATTGCAAATTTAAGGTTTTAATTTGACTCACCCTCGTACTTTAGAACTGTAACAGAGATTGGTGAGGCAATAGACCGCTCCACTCAAACTTCAACGCAAATGGTGCTGCTAAAGATATAAATGCTTCAAATGGCTCTGAGCACTATCGGACTTAACTTCTGAGGTCATCAGTCCCCAAGAACTTAGAACTACTTAAACCTAACTAACCTAAGGACATCACACACATCCATGCCCGAGGCAGGATTCGAAACTGCGACCGTAGCGGTCGCGTGGTTCCAGACTGTAGCGCCTGCTAAAGGTACACTTACGGCTTCCACATTGCTGGTAACGGGTTATACACAATGCTGGTGACTACTCTGAAGGGCAGTAAGACATTGAAACATGTATGTATTTGGTATTAGTTGTAAATAAATAAAACGTTCCAGACATCGTACGTGGAATGAGTCAGTTTGCATGATATTTTTACAGGGTGGTCAGAAAGAGTCTGAAACGCTTGTAAGGTTATTGCAGGGTAGGTTGTGCTGAGAAATAATTGTTAAAAATTCTAAGCGTTGCGCCGTTTCCAATTTAATTAGCACTGACGTTTGCCAATCACGCAGTTGCGCGCGCAAATTCAAGCAGCCCGCTAGAGTCGGTGTCGCCAAACGGGTTCTTCGTTTGGTTTTCTACAACCGAACAATAGCGCGATACAAAAGTTGGATGTGGACGATAGTAAGGATAGAACCCAAGACAAAGGATGAGCAAGCTCATGAGCTATCATCTACGCTAAGAGCAACTGATACCAATTGTATCTGGCGGGCCGCTTGAAATTGCGCACGCAACAGCCTGATTGGCTTACTCGGAAACGTATCGAACTTTTTTCTTAGTAATTATTTTTCAGCACAACCTACCCTGCAACACACTCACAAACTTTTCAAATTGTTTCTGACTATCCTAGACATGATTTGCTTCATTGGATGACTACATGCAATGTGATATAGCCATTTACAGAATTATGTTCCAGGGTGCAATCTACAAATATTCGTCGTTTTTCTGCGTATCCTTCCCTTGCTATGGAGAACATCTGAAACTAATAACAGGGAGCACAGAGAAATTTAAGCACTTTTTGTTCCTATGGTCCATCTGCAAATGAAATGGGGAGAAGATTAATAGTGCCATTTACACTACTGGCCATTAAAATTGCTACACCAAGAAGAAATGCAGATGATAAATGGGTATTCATTGGACAAATATATTATATTGGAACAGACATGTGATTACATTTTCACGCAATTTGGGTGCATAGATCCTGAGAAATCAGTACCCAGAACAACCAGCTCTGGCCGTAATAACGGCCTTGATACGCCTGGGCATTGAGTCAAACACGGCTTGGATGGAGTGTACAGGTACAGCTGCCCATGCAGCTTCAACACGATACCACAGTTCATCAAGAGTAGTGACTGGCGTATTGTGACGAGCCAGTTGCTCGGCTATCATTGACCAGACGTTTTCAATTGGCGAGAGATCTGGAGAATGTGCTAACCAGGGCAGCAGCCGAACATTTTCTGTATCCAGAAAGGCCTGTACAGGACCTGCAACATGCGGCCGTGCATTATCCTGCTGAAATGTAGGGTTTCGCAGGGATCGAATGAAGGGTAGAGCCACGGGTCGTAACACATCTGAAATGTAACGTTCACTGTTCAAAGTGCCGTCAATGTGAACAAGAGGGGACCGAGACGTGTAACCTATGGCACTCCATACCATCACGTCGGGTGATACGCCAGTATTTCGATGACGAATACACGCTTCCAATGTGCGTTCACCGCGATGTCACCAAACACGGATGCGACCATCATGTTGCTGTAAACAGAACCTGGATTCATCTGAAAAAATGACGTTTTGCTATTCGTGCACCCAGGTTCGTCGTTGAGTACACCATCGCAGGCGCTCCTGTCTGTGATGCAGCGTCAAGGGTAACCGGAGCCATGGTCTCCGAGCTGATAGTCCATGCTGCTGCAAACGTCGTCGAACTGTTCGTGCAGATGGTTGTTGTCTTGCAAACGTCCCCATCTGTTGACTCAGGGATCGAGACGTGGCTGCACGATCTGTTACAGCCATGCGGGTAAGATGCCTGTCATCTCGACTGCTAGTGATACGAGGCCGTTGGGATCCAGCACGGCGTTCCGTATTCTGATAACAGTCATTGATCTCGACCAACGCGAGCAGCAATGTCGCGATACGATAAACCGCAATCGCGTTAGGCTACAATCGGACCTTTATCAAAGTCGGAAACGTGATGGTACGTATTTCTCCTCCTTACACGAGGCATCACAACAACGTGTCGCCAGGCAATGTCGGTCAACTGCTGTTTGTGTATGAGAAATCGGTTGGAAACTTTCATCACGTCAGCACGTTGTAGGTGTCTCCACCGGCGTTAACCTTGTGTGAATGCTCTAAAAGCTAATCATTTGCATATCACATTATCTTCCTCCTGTCAGTGAAATTTCACTTCTGTAGCACGTCATCTTCGTCGTGTAGCAATGTTAATGGCCAGTAGCGTACCTTAAGCTGATCTGAGGAGTATCGATGTATGAAAAAGTTTCCATTTGAGGGCGTTGCTGCAGCATATATGAAAGGTAGGGCGACTCCGATGCGGGTATATAAGAACTGACACGTAGGCAAGGGATTAGTGTGACATTAGTGTATTTCCGACGTGCGTGCGGAAAAAGCGGGAACGTGAACTGTGGCGACGTTACTACCCAGTGCAGCCAAACAGGAACAACATGCTGTTATTCTTTTCTTGGACAAAGGGCAAATACCGGTAGACATCCATCGGTGAATGAAGAACATGTGTGGAGCAGCATGTCTGTCGAAAACCACCGTTGTGGAATGGTGCGACAAGTTCCGGCCTGGTCGCGATTCGGCGCAAGACGACGGTCGAGCTTGGAGGCCAGGCTCAACTGGGAGACTCAAGTGGGAGATACTGGAGCGCCCACCCTATAGTCCTGATCTCTCCCCATGCGAATATCACGCTTTAAAGAAGACCTTGAAAAGTCAACGATTCCTGTTGGTCTGAGATGTACAGCAGGCAGATACGTTCTTCACACAGCATGACACGACGTTTCACCGATGAGATAATTGCTTCAATACCCACGGCGATTTTGCCCGACTGGCATATCGATTCCGAACTGTACTGACTTCTAACAGAAAGTTTGTGATCGTCCCTCTTACAGTGGTACATTGTTGACGTGAGTTCAACGAATGTTGAAACCGTCTATGGTACCTGACTGTTCAACATACACTCCTGGAAATTGAAATAAGAACACCGTGAATTCATTGTCCCAGGAAGGGGAAACTTTATTGACACATTCCTGGGGTCAGATACATCACATGATCACACTGACAGAACCACAGGCACGTAGACACAGGCAACAGAGCATGCACAATGTCGGCACTAGTACAGTGTATATCCACCTTTCGCAGCAATGCAGGCTGCTATTCTCCCATGGAGACGATCGTAGAGATGCTGGATGTAGTCCTGTGGAACGGCTTGCCATGCCATTTCCACCTGGCGCCTCAGTTGGACCAGCGTTCGTGCTGGACGTGCAGACCGCGTGAGACGACGCTTCATCCAGTCCCAAACATGCTCAATGGGGGACAGATCCGGAGAGCTTGCTGGCCAGGGTAGTTGACTTACACCTTCTAGAGCACGTTGGGTGGCACGGGATACATGCGGACGTGGATTGTCCTGTTGGAACAGCAAGTTCCCTTGCCGGTCTAGGAATGGTAGAACGATGGGTTCGATGACGGTTTGGATGTACCGTGCACTATTCAGTGTCCCCTCGACGATCACCAGTGGTGTACGGCCAGTGTAGGAGATCGCTCCCCACACCATGATGCCGGGTGTTGGCCCTGTGTGCCTCGGTCGTATGCAGTCCTGATTGTGGGGCTCACCTGCACGGCGCCAAACACGCATACGACCATCATTGGCACCAGGGCAGAAGCGACTCTCATCGCTGAAGACGACACGTCTCCATTCGTCCCTCCATTCACGCCTGTCGCGACACCACTGGAGGCGGGCTGCACGATGTTGGGGCGTGAGCGGAAGACGGCCTAACGGTGTGCGGGACCGTAGCCCAGCTTCATGGAGACGGTTGCGAATGGTCCTCGCCGATACCCCAGGAGCAACAGTGTCCCTAATTTGCTGGGAAGTGGCGGTGCGGTCCCCTACGGCAATGCGTAGGATCCTACGGTCTTGGCGTGCATCCGTGCGTCGCTGCGGTCCGGTCCCAGGTCGACGGGCACGTGCACCTTCCGCCGACCACTGGCGACAACATCGATGTACTGTGGAGACCTCACGCCCCACGTGTTGAGCAATTCGGCGGTACGTCCACCCGGCCTCCCGCATGCCCACTATACGCCCTCGCTCAAAGTCCGTCAACTGCACATACGGTTCACGTCCACGCTGTCGCGGCATGCTACCAGTGTTAAAGACTGCGATGGAGCTCCGTATGCCACGGCAAACTGGCTGACACTGACGGCGGCGGTGCACAAATGCTGCGCAGCTAGCGCCATTCGACGGCCAACACCGCGGTTCCTGGTGTGTCCGCTGTGCCGTGCGTGTGATCATTGCTTGTACAGCCCTCTCGCAGTGTCCGGAGCAAGTATGGTGGGTCTGACACACCGGTGTCAATGTGTTCTTTTTTCCATTTCCAGGAGTGTATTTAACTTTCTGATCGAGAATGGGATTTTCTGATGCCTTCATCTCGCCACTGAACGATTTATCTGAAATTGGCCGGCAATCGCACGGATGGAATGAGCGAATCGGTGCGCACCAGTAATCAATTACCTTCCTGTCATGTTCTCCTCTCTCTGTGCGTCGTTCCCATCGCTGCAGCCAGCAAATGTTTTCGCCAGCAGCTTACTCAAGCCGTCTAGGAAGGCACGAAAAAAGACATCGAAGGAATTGGGAGATGCGCGGATAGGATCGAACAGATCGGTATAGCCCATACGAAAATGAAACAGAAATGCTCGGGAAACTTAAATGGGATCTTTGGAAAAATGACGACGTAGTTCTGGCGAAACTCTGTTGGGTAAATTTATAGGGCTGTATTCGAAACAAACTACGCGACCATTACGCTGTCACCATCATATATCTTGCGTATGAATCATGTAGGTAAGAGAGAGGGCGCGCTCAGAACCATCTAGGAAGTCATTTTTCCATCTCCCAATATACGAATGGAAGTTAACAGAAAGCCGATAACACTGGTACGAAGTACCCCTTCCGACATTATACACACATTAAAAAAAAAACATTTGCATCAGCCGGTTCCCAGAACTCCTGAAGATAGACGTTGTCTGTGTATCACAGACACAGTCCCTTTGACTGGACAGAGAAGTCACTAAACCCTCCCAAAGATGTAAACAACTATGCATGAGCAGCGCCTATTAGACGGAGGGGGTCCGGCAGCCGATCACTTCCAGTCATTTCACCAGGAAGGAGGTACACGGCTCGTGTTGTCTATAGTTCAACCATGCCTAGACGGTCAATACCGCGGTTCAATCGCGTCCGCATTGTTACTTTGTGCCAGGAAGGGCTCTCAACAAGTGAAGTGTCCAGACGTCCCGGAGTGAACCAAAGCGATGTTTTTCGGACATGGAGGGGATACAGAGAGACAGGGTCAATGACATTCCTCGCTCAGGCCGTCCGAGGGTTACTACTGCAGTGGATGACGGCTACGTACGGATTATGGCTCGGAGGAACCCTGATAGCAACGCCACCATGTTGAATAATTCTTTTCGTGCAGCCACAGGACGTCGTATTACGACTCAAACTGTGCGCAATAGGCTGCATAATGCGCAACTTCACTCCCGACGTCCATGGCGAGGTCCATCTTCGCGACCACGACACCATGCAGCGCGTTACAGATAGGCCCAACAACATGCCGAATGAACCGCTCAGGATCGGCATCACGTTCTCTTCACCGATGAGTGTCGCATATGCCTTAAACTAGACAATCGTCGGAGACGTGTTTGGAGGCAACACGGTCAGGGTGAACGCCTTAGACACTTTGTCCAGCGAGTGCAGCAAGGTGGAGGTTGGCTACTGTTTTGGGGTGGCATTATCTGGGACCGACGTACGCCGCTGGTGGTCACGGAAGGCTGTACGATATGTGAATACCATCCTCTCACTGATAGTGCAACCATATTGGGGAGGCATTCATCTTCATGGACAATTAGCGCCCCCATCGTGCACTCTTGTAAATGACTTCCTTCAGGATAGCAACATCGCTTGACTAGAGTGGCCAGCATGTTCTCCAGACATGAACCCTAGCGAACACGCCTGGGATAGATTGAAAAGGGCTGTTTATGGACGACGTGACCCACCAACCACTCTGAGGGATCTATTCCGAATTGCCGTTGAGGAGTGGGACAATCTGGACCTACAGTGCTTGATGAACTTGTGGATAGTATGCCACGACGAATATAGGCATGCATCAATGCAAAAGGACGTGCTACTGGGTATTAGAGGTACCGGTGTATACAGCAATCTGGACCACCACCTCTGAAGGTCTCGCTGTATGGTGGTACAACATGCAATGTGTGGTTTTCATGAGCAACAGAATGGATGGAAATAATGTTTATGTTGATCTCTGTTCCAATTTTCTGTACAGGTTCCGGAACTCTCGGAACCGAGGTGATACAGAACTTTTTTGATGTGTGTATATGAATATGATGATGTAGAAACGTTTCAGAAGACGGTGGCGCGGTCAAAACCGAATTAAAAAGTTCTTGTAACTATGTCTCCGGTTTCCAGTAGACGTGGGAAATTCGTGCTTGATGTAAGACTTCAAAAAATAAGTTACATACTATTATTGAAGGCCAGGTAACATTTACTGAATGCTATACTACACTTCAAAGTGACACAGATATGTGACACTATTTCTCAACATAGTCAACAAGTCTCTGTAACCAAAGGTCGGAACCTTCTACCAATCGTTTAATTTACAACTGAGCAAAATATTGATGAAGTAGAAGTTACTCTTCATTCGCTAAACCACGACCCTTTGACAATGAGATAAACAGTTTTCAAAAGAATCGCCGTTCCACATATAACAGTGTGGCGAACGTTAATCCAACATCACGAGCAAGTGCAGTAACTTCAAATAAGCAGTGGAGCCGCACGACTGGAGCTTTGCCGATGGTTACTTCATAATCGGCGAGTAATTTTGTCCATTAACGTTCAATCATATGGCTATTTTCACGCTCCACGACCTACGACGAAAATCCGCATACTGTTGTGGAGACACTATTACAATATCACAAATCTGTAAATATTTGGCACGGTGTTACTACTCGTCTTACGCGGCTTACGTAAGAGGACTCCACAAGTGTTGTCACTGTTACTGGATGAAGGTTGCATGCAGTCGGTGCCAATTCATTTTATCTCAATGGGCGTCTTGCACATTCTAGCACTCACGTAACACATCATCTAAATTTAGCGTTGCCTAATCTACGAATCGACTTTCTGTATGAAAAACTGAACAGGACAAGTAAAAGTAAGCGCAAGACTGGAAGTATTCTCTCGGATTATGAACGGTGTTACCATCGCTACGTGCTTAGAAGAGGTGTACGTAATGCTCTGAGGAAAACCTAGAAGTATATTTAAGTTGGTAGTAAGATTTTTGTAATGTCCATCTAGCTGCTGTAAATTGTTTTTGTGTGTTTTCGCACCAGCAAACTGATTTCTTTTTTTTTATTTTCTTCTCTTCTTCGCGATTTTACAACCACTGAAGATAGGACACATGTTCATGATAACCTTTAAACTCGAATAATTCTCCCAACCACCTACTGAAATATTCACCTCTTCTCGTCAAACATCCTACACATTCAGCGAGGAGCTTTATTGACGTATTGAACAATTACTTCATTCGGATCGGAAACCAGTCATTAACTGAAAGTTATTTCATTTTCTGCATGACATGATCACAGTTTGGGCCAACGTAGCGCCAGTACGCGTATCTTGCCAGAGACATTCACTGCAGCAAAAGCACTCTTCTTCAGCACTTAGCAGCAGCAAAGCCACGTACCTTGATAGTATGGCGTAATAAGCAAACGCCAATTAGGCATAATAATTCCGAATACTTAAATAACAGTTGATTCTCTTTTGCAGAGGCGGCAAATTACGTAAAAGCCTCAACGGTTTGCTACTGCGTATATTAGCAAGAAAGGGAAGCTGTAAAAAACGGCCTGAAATAAAGAAGCTCATCTCTCTCGACTCACCACATGACGACTGATCTACGGTTGATGTGGTGTCTGACTCCTCTGTAAAGAAATGAACACCAGTTATTAAGAGTTCACTGCCATGGCGCAAATAGCACTGCAGCGCCGAACCAAGCTGAGCTGCCGATGGCCGAACTGGGTCCATCGCGCGCGATGCACCAACTGATAGAATGCTACAGCCTGTTATTTTCTCACGACTTACTTAACTGATGCTCTATCTCATCATTTTTTTCATCTTGCTTATGTAGTATTTTTCAGCCGTTACACTGATGTCCAGAATTCATTTTTGTTTGTGCGTTAGTGCAGTTCGTTGAGTTCTGGATATGTATTACGAGTTTTATGCTGATGCTAGTCAGAAATGGACTAACAATAACACATCTTCACGACATATCCATTGTGAAACAACCTATAAAACTTTCAAAGCATTTTTTTGCAAGTGACTGCAAAATTCAGCTCGCTTCCAATAAAATCAGCCCAGATTCATGGCTGTTATTGCGTTGTAAGCTGTGAGAGAGTCCATTAAAGGGCGTCTATCTTTCTCAAAAATAACTGAAACCACCCAGAATCGTGTTTATTGGGTGGGCTGTTTTTAACGAAAAAATATTTTCACCGTCTTTCCATGAGCAGATCCGTGTAGATTTAAGTGGGACGCTCCGAAAGTAAGTTCCGTCATTGGTTTTCACACGGAAACTTTATTGGCAAAAACATATACACCATGGCAAGAATTATACACCTTGTACAATTTTTCGACATAGTCGCCACCGACATTGAAACATTTGTCTTAATGTGTAATCAGTTTGAGGAAACCACTCTGGCCGGCCGGTGTGGCCGTGCTGTTCTGAGCGCTTCAGTCTGGAACTGCGTGACCGCTACGGTCGCAGGTTCGAGTCCTGCCTCGGGCGTGGATGTGTGTGATGTCCTTAGGTTAGTTAGGTTTAAGTAGTTCTGAGTTCTAGGGGACTGATGACTACAGATGTTAAGTCCCATAGTGCTCAGAGCCATTTGAACCATTTTGAAACCGCTCTGGTAAAATTCGGTGCCCTGCGATGGAAGGAATGGTCTCATAGCTTGCTCCAGCTTAGCACTGGTTTGAATGTGACGATCCGAGAGTGCGGCTTTCAGTGCAGTAACACTAGACACTGGACACGATCGAGGCTGTAGGCCGGGTGGTCCAGTCTCTCCCACCCGAAGCGACGAATCTGATCCCGTGCGAGCCTTGCTGTGTGTGGGTTTGCGTTGTCGTCCCCGAGCGCAACATCTTCACTCAAGTGCCCAGGACTCTTTTGTCGAACGGCGGACCTGAGTTTGATGAGGGTGTCACGGTAGCGTGCCGCATTGATGGTCCCTTGTTGGAGGATCTCAAGTCTCAAGGGGAATGACACCTTTCGTGTCCCATAACACTGTGCCCGTACCTTTTCCTGCGGAGGGTGGGGACACTTCGAATTTTTTTCCTCCCTGGTGAACTGGGATGTTTCCACGTTAGGATTCTGGAGTACAGTGGTGCACCCATATCTCGTCGCATGTGATTATGCTGAACGGGAACTAGTTTTCCTCTCGCGCGCACTGCATCAAGTGATCGAGGCTCATTCCAATTCTCGCACTCTTGTGATCTGGGTTCAGGCCTCTCGGAACCCATCTTGCAGACGCTTTTCGATAACCCGACACGTCATGGATCATATGATGGTCCTGAACGCGGCCAATTCGCAGTGTGGATGCCACGCCTGACACCTTTATGCACCTGTCCGCTAACACCATATCCTGTACTCTAGCAATGTTGTTTTCATTCGTGGATGTGGAGGGACGCCTGCTTCGAGCTTTATCCTCTACACTCTGCCTTCCTTCCCTGAATGTGCACCAGCAACCAATCATTATGTGTTCTCGAATAACTTCGGCCACCTAGTTTGCTGCTACTCTTCTTCAGCTCTCTGTGCATGTACCATTCCTCCTCCGCTGACGTCCCTTCCGTCGTTGAACCAACAACAGCGTGAATTCATATCGCGTTTATTTGTTTCCCCTTGTGTACCATCTTCTCTTTAAAAAACAGTGACGTAACTGACTTTCGTAACGTCCCTCGTGTGATGCCAGACACCTCAAAGAATCCTCGAAACATTCGATACAGTATTTTGTAGTTTGTTCTTGTTCCATGGTTTAAAGATCTTGGAAACTGCCTGGGAATAATTACCCTGGAAAAGGAGCACAAGTTCAAAATTTTGTCCCTCTGTGGCATAGTGTGGATGTGACAAGCATACACTTTGCAGCAGAACTTCATTGAACCACGTAAACCTTATTCAATAATCCTCATGTATGAAACATCTGTAGGTCTAATGGCATTTGGCTTGAAATGCTGCTGTTAACCAGGACGCATACGGAAATTGTATTTTTATGCTGATATGACATTCTATCTATATGATGAGACACACTATAAATAGTTATTCGAAATTACATTGTCGTAAGCATCCCAAGCATTAGTAAGTAACTCGCAAATAATTTTGCTATAAAAAAACTTCTCTGTTCAACTCGGGTATCTTCAAAAAGCTTTTGTGAAAAACCAAGATGCCGAAACTGGGAGTGCTAAGTGACTTTTGTGTAATTTGTAAGTTACGTCACTTCCTGTTTTTTTCAGAAAGATGGTTTTTGCGAAACAGATCACATTTTATTTCACTGCACCGAAATTTCTGATTCACTGTGCGTTCACATTCCTGGAAGTTAACAGAAAACACGGGGCGTAGCGTGTCTGGACCACAGCGTCCACTGGACGCCAAAACCCTGCTTCCTACACTTCCATATGTCACGCTGTTCTCATGGAAATACAGCTACAGGGGCTGGACTAATGTGAACACGCAGGCATAAATATTTTACTCCCCGAGCTTGTTTAAAACAACGATAAAAGATATTTCTCCATTTAGTAGTCCAGACGGCAGGCACAAAAAAAACTGCTGGAGGGGGGGGGGGGGAGGGGGGGACTTTAAAAATACCGGCCAATTTCACTGACATCGATTTGTTGTAGAATCATGGAACATATTTTGTGTTCAGACATAATGACCTCTCTAGACTCTGAGACGCTCATCTGCAGAAACCAGCACGGTTTTAGGAAACAGCGGTCATGCGAGACACAGCTGGCCCTCTTTGTGCATGATATACAACAGGCTCTAGACACCGGTTCACAGGTTCACAGGCTGATGCCATATTGCTCGACTTTCGAAAGGCGTTCGACTCAGTTCCGCACTGTCGCTTGCTCCAAGAAGTGCGCGCTTACGGCCTATCCGATGACATATGTGGTTGGATAGATAGTTTTATAACAGACAGCGAGCAGTAGGTCGCCCTGAACGGGGTGACTTCAACAGAAACAATCGTAACTTCAGGTGTGCCCCAGAGCAGTGTAATAGGTCCGCTGCTTTTTACGATTTACATAAACGATCTGGTTGATGGTACTGACAGCGGCATTAGACTATTTGCCGATGATGTTGTAGCCTACAGGAAAGTAGTATCACAGGAAAGTTGTGAACAAATCAATGAGTATTTGCAGAAAATTAATGAGTGGTGTAATGACTGGCAGTTCTCTCTCAATATTAGTAAGTTTAACCTACTGCGTATAACAAGGCGAAAATCCCCATTAATGTACGAGTACAAAATAAATGCCCAGTCTTTGGAAGCGGCAACATCCGTCAAGTATCTGCGTGTGACTATTCGAAATGATCTCAAACGGAATGATCAGATTACACAAGTGACGGATAAGGCAAACTCTAGATTGAGGTTTATTGGTAGAATCCTGAAGCGATGCAGTCCTTCAACAAAGGAAATAGCTTACAATACGTTAGGTCGTCCAGTCTTGGAGTATTGTTCATCTGTGTGGGACCCTTACCAGTTGGATCTGATGCAAGAGATTGAGAAGGTCCAAAGAAGAGCGGCAAGATTCGTGACTGGTACATTTACCCATCGCGAGAGCGTTACAAATCTCATAGAAAGTCTGAAGTGGAGCAGTTGCAGATAGACGGCGCGCTAAACGGAAGGGGCTGCTCACTAAATTCCGAAATCCGATCTTCACCCAGGACGTAGAGCATATATTATTACCACCAACTTTCAAATCGCGCAATGATCACCATTCAAAGATAAGGGAAATTAGAGCTCGTTCTAAGGCGTTCAGACAGTTGTTTTTCCCTCGTGCGATCCGCGAGTGGAGCAGAGGAGGGGAAATTGACTTTGGCGCGAATTGTGCCCTCCGCCACACACCGGTAGGTGACTAGTGGAGTATATATGTAGATGTAGAGGTTCGAATTTTCTGAATTTTCAGTATGTTGCATTTAGGTGGACCGTAGCGTAGATAGATCCAAGTTTTCGACATCCAGAACGCTGCACTAACTTAAGGAAACCGAAAAGCAGCGAAATTTTAGTACTTTTTCAGAACTTCTTTCTGTAATTTTTCACCTTGAGTGAGGAATAGCAAGTAGACATTTCTGGTAGAGCGATAAATTTCCTGCAATTTTCATTGGTTAAATGTGTTTTTACAACAGGTACTTACCAAGATACAGATCTTCAAACAAAAATATCGAATTTCTCGCATAATCAAAAACTGCAAAAAAGTGTCCACTTTAGTATTATAACTTTCATGTCGCTACAGTTTTTAAAAGCATAATGGAACATGCCTCAAGAGGTTAACGTTTATCAGGCCCTACACGCCCACTAACACCTGAGCCCCTCCCTTCTCATCCCCGCCTGTCAATGGGGCTGGAGAGTTGGATAACCAGCCGCCTTTGGAGACTCAAAGCGGTTGGTACACTCCACTCTCCGATCACCATCCTCCCTCACTGCCTTTACCTGTTATTGAAACTAGGACTTCTTCGTATAGTATTGTAGTCCTAATGCTTCGCTACGCACTCAACAGTTACGCAAGTGTACCCTAATGAAAAACATCATTAAAGCTGAACGGATGTAGGATTGGAACCTGCACGTCGAATGTGTAAAAGAGAAGTAATTCCCGATTTCCACGAAGCAGGTCATCTGAACCATGCTAAGAATGTACATCTGTACTACGAGGACACGATCAGCCTAAAAGACAAAATGGATCTTCAGGAATTGCACAAATTCAATCTTGAAGACTACTTCGGTAATCATGGTACCTAAAAGTTCTGGCGGGTAACTGATGAGACAGGACCATTGAGCAAGTCCTAATGAGGGCGACAGAGAGTTTTGAAAGGCTGTCTCATGGTCGCTGCATAAAGAATACTGTGCTATCTCGATAGATTTCGAATATACTACGCCTCCAGCACGTGTGTGAACAAATAGGGATGTTCAGTAAAGTACGTTCAGGAACATCTGAACAACTTGTAGATATGAGGACTTCCCGTGTAACCATAATTCTCTGAATATCCACATTAGCACAGGCACAAGTGATCACAAAGAGATGAACTGTCATTTAGCTCGAGGAATTAGCATCAACTGAATGGAGAAAACTGAGCGAGAGAATTTTGAAGATGTAACGTTCAAATGAAAGAATAGGTTATTACACTACCTCAGTTACATGTGCCCTGAAAATTGAAGAAAAAATAAATACAGTCGATCTTCTCACTCTCTTTCAACGAGTTTTCATTGCCAAGCAGTCTGAAGCTAACCTGAGAGAACTGTTCGAATTTGAGATTGCAGCTTGTCTCTTCACTGCGGATGGTATCCGCAAGGCCAGCAAGTCAGTTTTATTTCCAGCGTTCCCTCCCGTACAAGAAGAAGCAAATCTTGGGACGTGTAAATATACAGTAGTAGATAGTGAATACCTTCTACGTGGAGTTGTATGGAGTACAGCTACAACAAGAGCCCGATGAAGTCAGTGTGCAAGGTCTATGTGAACTATAAGCAAATACACTTCGGATGTAATGGCGTAGCTGATTCCTTACGTATAACCTAGTGACGTCCGTTACCAAAGCATCAAAGCAGTATACTTTATTGCAATAATCCACAAAATTAGTCTTCTCCACAATAACAGCTCTTAGTGTCGAAAGAAACTGTTTTGCCCAATGACGCTGACAAAAGGGAATTCATTTCAATGTTGATGACTGAAATGGTTGCAAAAGGTATTGCGATTAAGCGGGAAACAGAAGCTACTGATGTGATGATGTTGATTACCGCTACACCAAAGCCTGCTGACTTTGTTAGCTTCACAGCTGAAGACGTAGATATCCTGGTATTGTTGACAGCATTAGCCTCTTCTCAAAATAACATCTATTTCGAGACGTTACATAAATTATCTTTTGGATAGGGTGGATAGCAATGTGCAGCTGTTTGCTGATGATGCCGTGGTGTACGGGAAGGTGTCTTCGTTGAGTGACTGTAGGAGGATACAAGATGACTTGGACAGGATTTGTGATTGGTGTAAAGAATGGCAGATAACTCTAAATATAGATAAATGTAAATTAATGCAGATGAATAGGAAAAAGAATCCCGTGATGTTTGAATACTCCATTAGTAGTGTAGCGCTTGACACAGTCACGTCGATTGAATATTTGGGCGTAACATTACAGAGTGATATGAAGTGGGACAAGCATGTAATGGCAGTTGTGGGGAAGGCGGATAGTCGTCTTCGGTTCATTGGTAGAATTTTGGGAAGATGTGGTCCATCTGCAAAGGAGACCTATTCTTGAGGACTGCTCGAGCGTTTGGGATCCCTATCAGGTTGGATAGAGGGAGAACATAGAAGCAATTCAGAGGCGGGCTGCTAGGTTTGTTACTGGCAGGTTTGATCATCACGCGAGCGTTACAGAAATGCTTCAGGAACTCGGGTGGGAGTCTCTGTAGGAAACGAGGTGTTCTTTGCGTGAATCGCTACTGAGGAAATTTAGAGAACCAGCATTTGAGGCTGACTGCAGTACAATTTTACTGCCGCCAACTTATATTTCGCGGAAAGACCACAAAGATAAGATAAGAGAGATTATGGTTCGTACAGAGGCATACAGGCAGTAATTTTTCCCTCGTTCTGTTTGGGAGTGGAACAGGGAGAGAAGATGCTAGTTGTGGTACGAGGTACCATCCGCCACGCACCGTATGGTGGATTGCGGAGTATGTATGTAGATGTAGATGTAGTGGGAGAAATACTTCCCCCTCGTTCTGTATTTGTCAACATAACGCAAATTTAGTCCACGGGATGTTCTTCCCCTTCATACAGAAAACGGGTATGACACTACTTCAGTCCCGTTTGGACAAGGGGTGAAGGAAGTATCATGTACGAGAAAAACCATTCCTTGACTGACTTGGCATTTTCAAACACAACGCCAAACACTGCACGCACTGTGGACAAAGATACACTGAACTATCTCTGGACAACTCTACAAATCCACGTAAAACCCAAATACCAACTTGTGAGATTGCCACCTACTTGCGACAATGCCTAGTATTATTCTCTTCGTACCTGCCTACAGAGAGTGGACAAAAATATGCAGTCACCAAAAACACAGCACATTGCCTTGCCCAATACGATGAAGGACACCCGTTGGCATTCACAACGGCTTCAAGTCGTCTCGGAATGGATAAATACAGGTCCTGCACGATTTTCAAGTGAATCTTATACCATTCTTTCTACAAAATAGTGGCAAGTTCAGATAACTACGATGGAGATAGACAACAATAATGATGGAGGCAGAGCCGGCCGTTGTGGCCGAGCGGTTCTAGGCGCTTCAGTCCGGAACCGCGATGCTGCTACGGTCACAGGTTCGAATCCTACATCGGGCATGGATGTGTGTGATGTCCTTAGGTTAGTTAGGTTTAAGTAGTTCTAAGTCTAGTGGGGGCTGATGACCTCAGATGTTAAGTCCCATAGTGCTCAGAGCCTTTTGAATCATTTTGATGGAGGCAGATAGCGATCACGCACTGTTTGCTCCAAAGTAGACCACAAAGGCTCAATAATATTGAGACCTGGTGACTGTGGTGGCAAGTAGAGATGCGATAATTTATCCTCGTGCTTACAAAACCACTCTTGGACAATGCGAGCTGTGTGAACCTGGGCCCAGTGGTGTTGGAATACATCATCTCTACTGGGGAACAGACATTGTACCATGGGATGGACCTGATCAGCCAAAATGGTCGCGTAATCTTCGTCAGTAATGCAACCTTGCAGAGTAACCACAGGACCCATGGAATACCACAACATGGCTGCCAAAAACATCACCGAATCTCGCCATGTTTCACTCTTGGGAAGTAAACTCAGCCAGAAGTCGAAAACAGTGTGAAATAAGACTAATTCGACCAAGTGACATTCAAATGGCTCTGAGCACTATGGGACTCAACATCTGAGGTCATAAGTCCCCTAGAACTTAGAACTACTTAAACCTAACTAACCTAAGGACATCACACACACCCATGCCCGAGGCAGGATTCGAACCCGCGACCGTAGCAGACCCGCGGTTCCGGACTGCAGCGCCAGAACCGCTAGACCACCGCGGCCGGCAAGTGACATTCTTCCATCGTCCATAGTCTAGGTTTCATGGCCTCGGCAGCACGTTTTCCTCCTACGGACATTTGCATCGCTGATGAGTGGTTCTGTAATTCCACCCCTCTCTGCAGTTCCCAGCTTCTGTAGTTCCCTTGGTGTTGTTTTGGGGCTGACAGAGTTCGCGAGAGCGACATTTAGTGCTGCGGCGACTTTTTCAAGTGTCATCGTCTTGTATATGAAGATGGTAGCTGTCCTTTCGGACATGTCCGAAGAACAGATACCATCTTCATATATATAGTTAAGGCTCACAGGCCATTTGACAATCCTCTGCGCGGATGCACACACATTGAACGAACTCTTACGGGAATCGGTAAAGCCGTGAGTAATAAGTGTAATGGGCAAGGGGCACTTCGAATATAGTGCGGGACAATAAGTTGGGAATGTGGGTCTCACCGGCACGATAGCTCAGCGTGTTCGGTCAGAGGGTTTAGCTACCCTCTGTAATAAAAAACTGAGTAAACGGATCAACGAACAACCTGAACGAGTGTCATCGGACAACCGCCACGAACAAATTCAACGAACAATACATAACAAAATAAGATAAAAAAAGATGGATAGAGCGTCTGCCATGTAAGCAGGAGACCCCGGGTTCGAACCCCGGCCGGGGCACACATTTTCAACTGTCCCCGTTGACGTATAGCAACGCCTGTATGCAGCTAAGGGTATTCATTTAATTGTATTGATTTAATTGTAATTTCATTCTTGTTTATCACCACACTCCCCTTCAATGACTGTCTTTGACAACCACTTAACACACATTTTCGTCGGCGTTGTGACTTAGCGGATAATTTTTTTTTTTTCACTTTCTCCGTATGCGGTATAAATCTTCGATGCGGTGACTATTGAAACATGAACACTTCGGCTGTCTAGGTTTCGGAAGGTCCCACCAAACAGCACCCGCGTTCTAATTCACTCACCTCCGACATATTCCGCTCACAACTACACAGAACACTGTTCTTGCCGCGACTGACACTTGCAACTTATTGAGGACATTGCACAGATGCCGCTCGTGGTCAAATAGAACAGCGGAACCCTCAGATTTGGCTACCATTTGTATTTATATTCAGGAATGCATTTCTCGCGTTGTTTCCTTATTTTCGTCCAATCCCTGTACAATTGCAGGCATGGATGGCTAATGTGGGGATTCATCAGTTTGGGGCTGGACGCTGACTAAATTGGTCGGGAGGGGGGGGGGAGGGGGAGAGAGATTCTCGAAACAACAACGAAAAACGCAGCTCCAGAATTTTTGCTGAAAATCATTTCTTCGAAATGTAGGAAAGGATGTAGTGTAGAGGCCTATAGCTTCAAAAAAGCAGGACTCCGATACTCCCGATACTCTGTTAATTGACAGACATTGTCGTGGCCACGCATGCGAGAACTCACGTGAGCCGGAACTTGACGAGGAAGATGCTGAGAGGGACACCCTGACTGATGACTTCATCGCTGAGGAGGAAACTCGTGCCCCATTTGACTTGCCATTTGGACCAAAAAGCTCCAAGGTGTTAACTTTTTTGGTGTGACTCTGTATTCTGCAACATGTTTTTCGTTCGTAGTAATTTTCATCTTTAAATATACATTCAGCCAATAACAAATGACATTGTATTCGAAGTAATGGAAAATTTTATAAAATGTGCATTGTACAGAACAAAGATTATGTGTTTTCCATGTAGTTACATCCTTGTACTGACTGCAGACCCCACCGAAGACAGGGAGCGGAGAGGGAGGTTTCTTTATGGGATTGTTTAACTTTGACAATTAGAAGGACCTAGCACGAAAAAAAACCTACATTTTTCCCACTTTCATGTACCCTTGGCAGGAATGAGCATTCCACTGAGACAGAGGTTTGGTTGGTTCAAATGACTCTGAGCACTATGGGACTTAACTTCAGAGGTCATCAGTCCGCTATAACTTAGAACTACTTAAACCTAACTAACCTAAGGACATCACACACACCCATGCCAAAGGCAGAATTCGAAACTGCGGCCGTAGCGGTCGCGCGGTTCCAGGATGTAGTGCCTAGAACCGCTCGGCCAACTCGGCCGGCACAGAGGTTTGGTACTAAACGGTGAACAGTAGAGTCACCTACCATTATCCTTTAAAATAGTGTTGTAGAATAAAACCTGTAATGGTATGATCTGCCATTTATGCCGTTTTTTTGCCAGCCGTTGTGGCCCAGCGGTTCTAGGCGCTTCAATCTGGAACCGCGCGACCGCTATGGTCGCAGGTTCGAAACCTGCCTCGGGCATGGTTTTGTGTGATGTCCTTAGGTTAGTTAGGTTTAAGTAGTTCTAAGTTCTAGGGGACTGATGACCTCAGAAGTTAAGTCCCATAGTGCTCAGAGCCATTTGAACCATTTTTTGCAGTTTTTTTGATAATGTGACAGTTTTATTTTCCTTTGAATTTCTGTATCACGGTAAATACGTAGTGTAAAAATACGTTTGACCAGTGCAAAATGTAAAAAAAAAAAAATTCCGCTCTACAAGAATTATCTACGTGATCTGGGTCGTGTAACGCGAGGGGGAAAATTTGTAGACAATATTCTGATGAAAGTACCAAAATTTCACGGCTTTTCGGTTACCCCTACGTAGCACAGGATTCCCGAGACCGAAAACTTGGTTTCTGCTCTACAGATTACCTACGTACAACACACTAAAAGTTCAGAAAATTTGTACCTTTCGTAATATCTAATGTATCTGCCGACTGGACTACAGGGCATAGGAGCCGTAGAACAGCCGAAGGGAAAACTTGCCCGGCTGGTATTGTAGTAGTATTTCTTTCACGCCCACACGGTTTCGAACTGAGGTCTGTTATCAAGGGATACGGCACAAATAATTGCAAGACGTGTACCCCACATTCTTCAGTGGCCACGACAAAGTTAGTCGACAATACACGGTAGTGGGCAATCCACAACGGACGACCGGATGTTTATAACGACACACACTTGCGTAGACGCTCAGAATTTTCTACTTTTTTTCCGTTCTAAATATCCTCTCATCCATTCCGGACTTCCTACTGCAGTATTCGTTGTCCTGGCACACAGCTTGTCGTGGCTACTTACGGGTCTTATAATGGCAAGAACTGTGTCACTTGGAAACGAGCATGCTCTCTAAAACGGTATTAATGTCATATGAAGATTGTCGGTACACCAGGACTCCTTTTTTACCGCTGTTGTGTTTCATTCCATCACCTTATATCGACATCGTACGATAACGCCTAAAGTTAACGTATGAAAACTGTGTGTTAGTGAGAGAGGTGGCACGGTGTTTAAGTCACCGGACTCGCATTTGAAAAGTTTTCATTCGACCATACACAGTCAGTTTTGCCGTGGGTCACTTATATGATTAAAGAAAACGATTTGAAAAAAATACGCGTGATTTTCTTCGGCATCGATATGCTATCAGAGCTTGTGTTGAGTCCGTAATGATTTCGTCGTCGACGGTGGGTTAAACGCCATCTGTCTCCCTTCCTCTTTCATTCTGGCATGTTCCTGAATGACGTACGGTCCTGCATACTGCAGACGAGGACAAATTGTTGGTGCCTGCATCCATGACAACAACCCTTAACCTACTACAGCAATCCAAAATTACAGCTCACAAAGCGCGTAGGAATACTTTGACTGCTAAATGTAATGACGTAAGAGAAACTACTTGAATTATAGAGACAGAAGGGGATGAACTCTGTAGAGCTGAAATACATCTTGTGGGTCTATGAGTCTACGTTTACACAGTTCCCTGGCGCAGGTCTTGCTTACATATGAAGGGCACCAAGGCCAGCACACAATCTAGACTATCTTCTTCAATTAGGAGAGGTTTGTAAATACAGCAGGTTACAATGTTCACTGAATAGCGCTTATTTCGCTCCCAGCAGAGAACTGTACTTTCTCAGCTATTGTTGACCGCAAACACGCTGATACAAATGTCCCACACTGGTATGATGAGGATGAAGATAAAATAATACACTTTCCCCAACGTTAACATGACTGATGTGAAATTTATGGATAAATTATGTTCTGTATCAAACAAAAAACTGATGAGCTCATCACTTTTCTCCACACGGAATTGTAGTAGTTTCTTTGTGAGGTACGGTATAAATTCCTATTGAGCACAATTACGGGTTTACTCTTATATGCATATATTCCCAGGAAACTTCATACAGTTCTAGATGCGATAGGTGTCCCTGTCTAAATCAGATGAGCGTTCGAATTACTTTGACGAATATTCGATGATGTAGTGAGGTCACTAGCTGCAAGTTGCTTGCACAGTTGCGAGAAACGTTCATTGTGGTTCGTAGAAGCTGTAGAGAGACGTACTTGCGACTGTTAACTATCTGGCAAATCTGTGACCTACACTATCCTCGGGTGTACACTCGTGTTGAGAGCTGATAACCGTGATATTTCGATTAGCAAAATTTATTTAGAAATATTGTAGATGAACATCTATTTAATCTAGCTTAACAACAGAGATATAGAAACAGACGTGGCAACCAAAAGTGGAATATTTTTCATGGCAGATATTTCCGAAAATGCGAGAAAAAGGAGTACAGGTTTATTCATACGAAAGCTAAAAAAAAATATAGTGCGCGATAAAGTCTTCTGTCTGAACGTGAAGGATAATGATGTAGGAGAATTTACGCGTAATGGTGATGAAATGTTTTTCCAGAAGATGACTAAACTCAAGCGGTAATCAGTCGGAGTGGTCTCCACTGCTTCCCACTACTGAGCAAGACGTAATAGAGCTGTTAATAGTCTTTAGACATTCAGGAAAAGTACTCCACAGTACCGTCGGCAGTGACCCACGAATGCCACACTTGAAGCTCACAGGTCAGCGTACACAGACCGTGGCTCCGCTGTCTATCAGTTGCGGCCTCACGGTCTCTTTTTCCTCTCTGGAACACTACAAAGACAGCAGTGATGTTATTTGTACCGACAGTCGGAGATGTCGAAGTGAGACCAAGCCGCTTACATTCTCAAGTCCACGGAGTGAACATCGAACCACGCTGACAAACCTCTTGAGTAATGAGTAGTGTCCTGCTGATGGACTCTCTCAGGATGCTGTTAAATGCACAAGATTCCTACAACATCTGCCTGCGTGGAAATATGGCATACATACCAGCTGACCCGTTTCGTTAGATTTTCTCGTTACTCATGCATGAACGGACGTGAACTACACGTCGCTGCAAAGACGAACCCACCTCCTCAAGTATGACAACACGTCGAGAGACGTTCGAGTACTAAAATGTAACATGACTCACCAGTCCAGCCATTTCTCCATGCTTGTTGCATCCTACTACGGCGGTTTTGGACGCATACGGATGACTCCCTGTAACTTATTTTGTGCGTTAGATCCTTTTTTGATGGCTTATCACGTACCCACCGTGTTAGATGAGTAAAACTTCAGACCCGTCAAGGAGAGAGGAGAGAGAAAGTGACACTCGCTGCCAGCACACGGGATGCTCAGCTCGAGTCACACCAAACTGGTCGACCGTTGTCAGTCGAGCAGCGGTCATGTACCAAATAGTTTTATCTTGTGACTTCGGTTTTACATACCTGATGGAGTAGAATGACCATGAGAGCAGTTGTTTTTTATTTTTATTTCTGTGACAATGATTTTATATCAGCTGGTCTGCCTCATGTATCGTTATATCCAAATGGTTCATAAATGTTACGCTACATTCAGATCCGATGACGAAACCTTTAGTGTGTTGAAATCGGTCATCCAGTAAACAGTATTTAAGCGATCTTGGCTTTTGAATTATTTCTACAACAGAGTTCAAATGGTTCAAATGGCTCTGAGCACTATGGGACTTAACATCTATGGTCATCAGTCCCCTAGAACGTAGAACTACTTAAACCTAACTAACCTAAGGACAGCACACAACACCCAGCCATCACGAGGCAGAGAAAATCCCTGACCCCGCCGGGAATCGAACCCGGGAACCCGGGCGTGGGAAGCGAGAACGCTACCGCACGACCACGAGATGCGGGCTATACAACAACAGAGTGATCGCCCCACAACACACTATGTGTTCACTGCAAAATCGTACATTGTGTGCACTGACATCCCTCATCATCACACATTCTGAAAATGCCGAGAGCAGATAGCTCTAAAGCCTTCTCACTATGGAAATATAACACATCTAATGGCAAGAAATAAACCTGACCTCTTTCAGACTTCCACGTTGGTATCAGTGAACATGAGGCGCTTGTAACAACATGATTACGAAAGTGCTATGGGTAACTAAACAAGAAGAAAGAGTTTACATCTTCATTAATCTACATACAGACGTAGTAGTATCATCTCTCCACAAGAAACTGGAAACAATTACCTCTGGGCAGACGAATGGAGAGGAACTGGGCTCAAGTATATGAGAACATGTGTAGCTGAGCAAGCATCGTATAGATACGTATCTAGTGGAACAGTTAGTGATGGGGCCCTCGATGGTATACAGTCTTTTTAACAAACGCGTAACGAAACAGTGATTACTGCACCTACGTGTAAAACAAAGCATAGTGCTGTAGGTACAGAGATGGAAAGGGAAGCGTGCGAGTATTTACTGTGCAAAAGGCAACGTGTGAAATCTTCGGTTGCTACCGTAAAGAATCTTGTCACATGACCTCTAGCAAAACCCAAAGAAATGCCGATCATATGTAAAGTTAGCGTCCAGACATTCTTGAATGAATCAGGAATTCAAATTACGAGTAACAAAGCAAAACTATCAATTCAGAACTCCGTTTTCAAAAAATCCAAGAGTACTGTCCCAGTCTAATTCTCGCACCACTGCAAAGATACGTTATGCAGGTATTAATGTCAGTGGCATTGAGAAACAGCTGAAACGTTAAAACTGAACAAAAAGCTCGAGGCCTCGATGTAATCTGCATCATATTCTATTCAGAAATTTCGTCTCAGTTGGCCCATCTTTTAACCGTAATATATCGCAGATCCCTTGAGAAAATCGTTGTTCAACAGCTGGAAGAAAGCATAGGTTACGCCCATCTTCTGGAAGGGCAAAAAATCTTTGACAGCCTTCCGTTGCAGAATCTTAGACCATGTTAAGACCTTAAACATAACAAGGTGTCTCAAACTGAATGACCTCCTCCATGTCAATCGTCATGGATTAGGAAAACATTAATCATACAAAATTCCAATCAGGCCTTTCTCACGTGATATCCTGAACAGCATGGATCAAGGCAAACTGATAGATACAGTATTTCCTGACATTTGAAATCGATCTGACTCGGTGCCGTACCAACGCTTCTTAACGAAAGTAAGATCAGGGAACATGAGGTATCATATGACACTTGGATCGAAGATTTCTCAGTAGAATTGATACAGCATTTTGTCTTAGATGGAGAGTCATCGACAGATGTAGAAGAAACTACAGGCGTGTCTCAAGGACGTGACTGGAAACCTTTGTGTTCATGTTGTAGATTAATGACCAGGTAAATAATATTAACAGTAACCTCATACTTTTTGCTGACGATGTAGTTATCTATAGTGAAATACTATAAGACGTGGAGCTTCTAAACGCTCTCTGGGAATAAAATACAGCAGCCGACTGGCCCGCAAATAGAACAGTTTTTTTTTTTGTCAGTTTTTTCGTTTGGGTTTATTGAACCATACCGCCAATAGTTGGTACAAATATGAAATCATATGTACTGGGAAATCACAATATTAACCTTAAAAACAGTAAGTATGAAAGAATTATGATGTACTTCAGGTCAAGAAGTATAAAATGGACCTACATAATGCTTGTTGTTACATGTTCTTGTCACTGTACATGAGTTGTTACACCGTTTGTTCACTGTTCCAAAGACATTATAGCTACATCAGACATGGGGCCATATTTATATCAAGAATAAAGTTAGTTATTTTCATGTTCCATGCATCATTTGTACGTTTAAGCATAATTATCTGGAAGGAGTTATTGCCAGTCACATTACACTTTAATTTGTAAATATGTTCTACCTGATGACCATTTACAAGTTCCTTTTTTAGTAACTGGTTGGTGCATTTGCTGCGGCTCGATTGTTAAATGTTTAGTACATCACAATATAACAAATTATAAATATCTTATCAATTTAAAAACAAAAACAAAAGAAGCAAATGTGGCAGATTTCAGAGTTTGCCTATTTTGTTGTATTTACATAATTTACTTATGTATCACATGCTCGTATCGCGTGAATTATTTCTTACGCTACACAAAAAGAAAGCTGCGTGAACCATCAAACTCATAAAATATTCAGAATATAAGAGTTCACAAAACCTAAACGAGATCTACAAGATAATTTTATGTCTGAACCCTCACTAAAAGAATAGCCAATTAGCTGAATGACATATATAAACAACACACCAAATGACTCTCCAGCCGCGCGGGACTAGACGAGCGGTCTCAGGCGCTGCAGTCGTGGTCTGTGGGGCTGGTCCCGGCGGATGTTCGAGTCCTCCCTCTGCGTGGGTGTGAGTGTTTGTCCTTAGGATAAGTTAGATTAAGTAGTGTGTAAGCTTAGGTACTGATGACCTTAGCAGTTAAGTCCCATAAGATTTCACACACATTTGAACATTTTGACTCTCCAAAGGTACCTAAACTGTGTACTAACATCCCCACCGACGATGCAACAGCTGTTATAAAACATAACGTCATAAAATACAAGAAGCTTTCTTCTTCAGAAACTACTGAATGGCATAGATCTCTTGGAGATAGTAGTAAAATACAAATATTTCCCTTTTGAAGGAAAACTTCTAAGCAAGAAAACAATTGGACTAGCTACGGGTGCCAGCATATCGGAACTGTGGTAGAAATATTCCACTACTATCTGCAGCATAGGGTACTCATAAATAAGACAACATGTAATAGATGGGGAAAGTAAAGATGATGCACAACCATCCTCCAAACCATTAACAAAATGAACAAGAGTATTGAATTCACTTGTGACTTGTGAACATATAATAAATATCACTATAAATTTAACAGATTTAAAATATCACTATAAATTTACCACAATTCATCTGCGCGTAAAAAGGCAAGCCCAACATCCAAATATACAAGAAGCCTACTGCCACTGACATGAACATACATACTTCTTTCCAACTCCTCAACATGCACAAACTGGTGGCATACGGTACCATTCAGTGATTCATAGAGGTCTGAAAATCTCACTGAGTGATGAGAACTTCCAGAACGAAATGAAAATCATAAAAAGGATAGTTGCAATCAAAGGGCATGAGCTCACAATAGTAGACACCTTAGTTAAAAACGTAAAAAAAAAACCAAAACAACCATTAAGAGTCAAAACAATTCAGTAAAAACAGCAGCCCCTTAACGGTACTATCTCCAAAAACTTGTAAATTTTTCAACTTATACAAAGTGAGAACTGCATTATAAAAAGCAATAAATTATATATAGGCTGTCCCATAATTAAAAAACAAGCAGTGAAGATAAATTTTCATCCTCTTGTGCACATAAAATTACACACAGCAAATTCCCAGCTGAATACGTAGATCAAACCTCCACACTAGACAGAAGGACCGAATCAATGCATCTGGATAAATTCTCAGCTGAATATGTATGTTAAACCTCCACGCCACATACAAAGACCGAATCAACGTATTTGGATATAACACACCATTTAAATACGCAACAGTCTTCCATATAGAACACACCGGATATCACTTTGACAGTGCACAAAACGGTCTGAAACAAAACACACTACAGAAAGAGCACAAAATGTCCCTGTATGAATAAATAGAAATTTATATTCTTGCGAAGAAATGTGGTAAAAATCTGCTCAACCACAATAATGTAATAGGCGCAACCAACTTTTTTCAAAAAAATTTGGTACTATGTGTAATGTTTTTTTCATAAGTTACAGTTAATTTAAGATCACAGCATTTTAATTTATCTCTTCTTCTATTATTCCTATGAGATCTACCTAACTATATTCGTATGCACTCTCTGTTGCAGCGTATTGATCTTTGTAACACAATAAATAATTTAAGAAATGTAGACATGTAATATATAACTAAAATTTTGTTAACAAAGAAAATAGCATTCAAACTCTGAAATGAGCCTCATTAGATTCATTTATTTTTATTTTTAAATTCTTAATATATTCATAATTTTTACTTTTGTGATGTACAACAAAGCTTCAGAAATTGCACCAACTATTTACTTAGTGCAAATGCCATACCTCTGATATGTACAATATAGTTGTAAAAAGTGGTGGAACGGTGTAACGCCTCATGTGCAGTAAACATGCAACGACTAGCAGCATGCAGTATCTATTTGGTTTCCTTTAGCTTAAGCTTGCATCATTACTGATTTTATTTCTGACAAAGCTATCTCTGAGGAAAATTTTCTATCACTTACGAAGTAGGAAAAGTAACCTGCTTTTTACTTGGCCTGCCGTTGTGAAAAGGTTTCTGTGCTCCTCACTAATACTAAGATTGCAGCTGTGTAGTTTACACGCGAAGATTATAGTTTGAACCACTGAAACACGTAGTGCTATAATAAATAAATGACTCACGGAGAAAACTGTTTTATTTATGTTTAATTATAGGCTATAGCCCTCGTGGTACCGGTCTTTATGGACGCAGTAATTAATTCACTGCTGGAATTTTACCATGATGGTTCACGTTCGCATAACTCATCACCTTCGTTATTAATATCGAGTTGAACTAAATGTCATAGACACTACAATCGTATTCTGTACTTTCTCCCTTTGCCTTAACGACATGATCTGAAAATTTTTTCAGTCGCTAGAACCGACAATAACTAGTACCTAGAAGATTGTGAAATGCATTAGTCATTCTCGTGTAAATAACGGGAAGTACTAACAGGAGAGCCGATTCTGCAGCTCTCATTCTGGACAACTGTGCAAAGAGGCAGCACACAAAATGTCCGCGGACGGCCATTATTTCAATGTGAGCCGCGATCTGTGCTACAAAGGGCCGGAGAAATGGAAAGAACACAAAGCACAGCCGCGTTTTTGTTTCGTCTTCCCACATTCAGCGCGTGTATCTTACTCAACCGGACCACAGTGTGAAGAAGTGGAGTACAAATTGGACTGCGAGAACACAGCTGAGTTCGTTGCAACAATCACGTAAAGTCACTGAAAACTACGCATGAATATGTGTCTCACTCTTTTCCCAACTTTAATGATAACGAAGACTAGTACACATTATACGGTTAGGCAAGAAGGGTTTAGTAGCTTCTTCACTTTACTGCAACTATTCAATATTAATCATTAACCAAAAGTAATAACTGTAGCTATAATTAGGAAAGAGAGCCCTTCACCATATCACCACTTCCACCTAATTTCACCGCCGCAGAAGCAAGCTCTGGTGCAAACAGTCCGCCAGACGCCTGCCACGCCCACACAAGCCAGCCTGGATTCCACGTCATCTTCTGTGACTCACTGCTCCATGAGGCCTCCTTCCACTGCCCAACAAATCAATGTCAGCATTTTTTGCACCAGTCTAAAACACTCCTCGCTTTCCTTCCTGTGGCCACTGCCTTCTGCGTAGCAAGTCTATACGAAAACGGAGACATTTTGTCTCTCTGCAGACTGCACCATCGTTGATCTCCATTCCTCAGTTGCAATCAAAGTCGTCTGCAGTAGATGCCAAGTGTATCTGACGAATTGTTCGCACGGTACTATTTATGATATAGAGGTCCATGTCAGTCACAATTTACATCTGTTTAAAGCTCAATACTGATCTTTCTGAACGAAGGTTGGTTTTGGCGTTCCTTAAATATTCCGATCCATTCCACTAGAACCGTGGACACATGTTGGCCCTGTGAAAACTCTGAGTAACAGTCCGAACCAGTTGGCTCCTCCAGTCACGTTCTCTTCTCAGTTTCTTAGTTCTCTCCGTTGACTCATTCCGATGGACAACATCTACGCTGCGAACATCCTGTGTGCCATTAACTTACGTATTCTCAACTGCATAGTTCCACGTCACACAAAGCTCGTTCAGTGGACTGTCAGGAATCACTTAGTGTATGTAATAATACATATAAATACATATAGTGTATGGAAGACCAAGAGTGCAGCGCTTGGTTTAGAAAGGGCATAATACAGGGATGTAGTCTTCGCCCCTATTGTTCAGTCCTTACCCCTAGGAATCAACGACGCAGCTAAAAAAGTTTCAGGAATGGGATTAAAATTCACGGCGGAAGGAAATCATTGATAAGATTCGCCGGTAATTCTTCTGTTTCCTTCAGGACCTGCTGAATGGAATGAACAGTCTAATGAGTACAGAATATGGACTGAGAGTAAACCGCAGAAAAAATAATGATGAGTACCAGAAATGTGGTTAGCGATAACACAAAATTTAGGGACCACGAAGTAGACGAAGTGAAGGAATTCTGCTACGATGGAAGTCAAATAACACGGGACGGAAGTGGTAAAGAGGACATAAAAAGCAGAATAGCAAAATCAAAGAGGGTATTCTTGGCCAAAAGAAATACACTGATATCAAACACCGGCTTTAATTTGAGGAAGAAATTTCTCAGAATGTTTGTATACAGGGTGTAACAGAATGGCGTTTTAAATTATTGGGAGATTTTGGAGCACGAAATTTTGAAGGTTTGATACAAGGAACCCATAGCCAGAAATGTGAAATAAAGTTCCTACAGCCGCCATTAGACTGAAAAAGTTTGTTTTAGATTGTATGTATTGTATTGCATTGTATGTTAACCGGGGATCTAGAAACAACGGAGAGGCTGCGTCCCCGCCGCAGCCGCAGTGGTCCACAACCCCACGACGACTACCGCAGTCCACTTCACCCCTCCGCCGCGCCACACCGAACCCAGGATTATTGTGCGGCCCCCGGTGGACCCCCAGGCAATGTCTCACACGAGATAAGTGTAACCCCTATGATTGCGTGGTAGAGTAATGGTGGTGTACGCGTACGTGGTGAACTTGTTTGCGCAGCAATCGCCGACATAGTGTAACTGTGGCGGAATAAGGGAAACCGGCCCGCATTCGCCGAGGCAGTTGGAAAACCGCCTGAAAACCATACACAGACTGGCCAGTTCACCGGACCTCGACACAAATCCGCCGGGCTGATACGTGCCGGGGACCAGGCGCTCCTTCCTGCCCGGAAAGCCGTGCGTTAGACTGCTCGGCCAACTGGGCGGGCTTGTTTTACATTAGTCACAGTGCATTTATTTTTCCTACCGGCAACCGTTTCGGTACACAGTACCATCCTCAGGCCATCCTATGATCAAAAATTGCGATGGCATTAGTGCAATAATGCAAGAATGATTTATAAAATAGTATTCTCTGCGAATGGTTCAAATGGCTCTGAGCACTATGGGACTTAACATCTATGGTCATCAGTCCCCTAGAACTTAGAACTACTTTAACTAACCTAAGGACATCACACAACACCCAGTCATCACGAGGTAGAGAAAATCCCTGATCCCGCCGGGAATCGAACCCGGGAACCCGGGCGTGGGAAGCGAGAACGCTACCGCACGACCACGAGCTGCGGACATTCTCTACGACAGCAGACGTATGGTATATAGTGCACCTGAAAATGTATAGGTAGCCTCTTACCCCTGGCACACAGTCGTCACGCTCTCTCTTCCCAAGTAAGTGTGTCAAACATTATTTAAAAAAAGCCCAGTGTTGAGCTTTAAATTGATGTAAATTGCCGCAAGCAGTGATCAGAGTGCCCTCTATTTGCAGCAGGCTTTCTGTAGCTCTTAAAAAATGTCACGAGCATAAAATTTAAAATTAAGAAATTACATAACAAAATAGTCCCCACTGTAATGAAACATTATAAGCAAAATAGCAAATCTGTTTAGCCAAGTTTACGTCTTACACTTTCTTTCCAATAACTATAATTTTGCACTTTTAATATATACAACTATGATGACCACGACACTTGCTTACTTTAAAGACACGTGGTTAGATCGATGCTTTATGGTGCTGCAAATTGTACAGGGTGGGGCCATAAAAAGTGGTCCAGAGAACAGAGTTCCGGGGTACAAGAAACACAGTAGAGGAAAGGAAATACAGTACTAAACTCACTATAGCAAATGTTGAAAGTGGCCACCATACTGGGCCCTGGTCAGCAAGTTGCTGAAGGCTGAATGATCAAAGCTGGACTGCTGGATTGCTGCAATCACATCCGAAAGGTTCTGCTGCAGTTCTCGAACACTACGAGGGCTGTTGCGATACACCTTAGACTTGAGGGCAACCCACAAAAGGTAATCGCACACCAGCAGTTCAGATGACATCGGTGGCCAGCTAGGGCCGCGAGCAGACTGACCTCTCCTCACGACTTTGTCAGGCGTGAAGTTTGTGTAAATGTTCTCAAAGGTTCGGCCGGCTGTAAGGGCAGGTACTCCATCCTGATGGAGGTAGATGTAGATCTTTTCCTCCTCCGTTAATTCTGACAAAAATGGTTTCAAAATGTTGGCAACATAACGTGCCGAAGTGAGGAAAGAAGATGGGACCAATAATGCGGCGTGCAGATAATGCACACCAAACCCCAAACTTCTGATCATGCAATGGTGTTTCGTGGAAATATGGGCATTCTACTCTGCCCAGAACCTGTGATTCTGTAAGTCGACATAACCACTCAGGTGAAACCAGGCTTCATCAGACGTAAAGAGAAGACCCATGTCCAAGGCATATCTCAGTGAACAGCCAGTCACAAAACTAGTGGTGTCCAGGAGCATCTGCTGATTTTAATGCATGAACAACAGACACTCGGTAGGGACGCATGTGCAGGTCCAGGTGGAGTATTCGTCCACGTGATCGACGTGTCTCTTGCGACAAGCGTCGAACTGATTTGGTAGGACTATGAAGCATTTTCTGGTGAACTGCAGTCACATTTTCTGGTGTGCAGACACGTTTCGGAATGTTTCCTGAGTTGTTCAAAACAAATTCAGTCTGACGCCACTTTCGGACTTGCGTTGCATGGCACTTTGACACCATTAACTTCTGAACATACGACTGATCACATCGTTTCCACGCCTTTGTTGTCACGTAACTTTCCACAACAACACCCGCTGCTCCACTGGGAACAGCATCTTCCCCTTTGCACTGCTCCATTCACACTAATACAGTCCACACTACGCCCTGAACCTGTGTTGATGACGTGGCGGGCGTACACATAGTGCGCGTGTCACGTGGTGTGGTGATATGCATACATTCACGTCCGAACGTAACCACTCATCGGGACACTTTTATTTGCTCCACCCTGCATATAGAGGTACAATGTAAACTTCGCTATTTTGCTTTTAATGTTTTACTACAGTGGGGACTATTTTGTTGCGTAATTTGTTAATTTTAAATTACACACTCGAGACATTTTTTAAGAGGTAAAGAAAACCTTCTACACCTACTTGGGAAGCTAGCGCGACGACTAAGTGCCAGGGGTAAGACGCCACCTATAAGCAGAGTGGCGCACGAAATGTGTTACCATTTTGTTTTTGAATACAAACTTTATTGTCAATACAATCTAAAAGGAACATATACTACAATGAAGAGCCATCCATGGACATTTGTTCTAACTCAGCACATGCTCAATATGTCCACCATTTCGTTTCCTAACTTCCTCCATACGAATACTGAAGTTAGTGATTACCCTGCGGCACATGTCTTCCGTAATTTCACTGCAAGCTTGAAGAATAAGTCTTCTGAGCTCCATTAAATCACGTGGACGTTTCGGGAAAATTTTTTCCTTTAGGTACCCCCAAAGAAAAAAGTCACATGGATTGATGTCTGAACTATTGGGGGGCCAATTTTGTCCGTCATTGAAGCGATCTGGAAACCTGAGTGAAATGATCCACATGTCTAAATGCTCGTTTAAAAACTCCAGTACAGTGTTTGCAGTATGTGGCCTTGCTCCATCTTGCATGAACCACTGCGTGTTGAAGGGCAAGGCAGTAGCAAGAAGCTGTGGAATGAAGCTATTGTGAAGCATGCTCAAATAACGCTCGCTGTTCACAGATTCTTCAAAGAAAAAGGGTCCAGTAAGTCTGTGACTGGAAATTCCTGCCCACGCTGTAATCCTCGGAGCATAATGTTATCGTTCATGAAGCACTTGTGGGTTTTCAGTGGCCCAAAAGCGTACATTTTGTTTGTTAACCACACCGTCTAAATGAAAATGTGCCTCGTCTGAAAACCAAACGTCGTTGAGAGTTTCTTCCCTATCCTCCGCCCACTGAGCAAACAGTAGTCTCTTCTGCCTGTGTTCTTCAGTGAGCTTCAGTGCACAGGTCATTTTGTATGCGTACATATGGAGGTCACTTTTAAGAATGCGTTGAACGGAGCGTGTGGATTTTCCCAGTTGCACTGCTGCCTTTCTACACGATTTCCCGGGACTTCTCTGTACAGCAACTCGTACCGCTTCAGTATTCTCCGGCGAACAAACAGGCTTAGGCCGAGGTCGCTTCGCTTCCAATACTGCTCCTTCCTGTACAAATTTATCTTACAACCTGTGGATGGTCTTCTTGCAAGGGACCCATCGTGTGTTAAACTGTTGTCGAAAACGCCTCTGAGTCACAGCAAGGCTTTTCGTTTCATGAAAAAGTAACACAATTGCCGATCGTTGCTGTGTCGTCAGTCTTCCATTGACAGCCATTGCTTCTTACTAGTCTCCTAGCGGCAGTATCGTGAATTACACGTCATTTCGTAACTCATTTGTTTTTCCAAGCTCTACTGGTACTGCTGTAGAGATCCCAGCGGGATAGCTAATGTGCGTCATAAATTGTGAAAGAAACAATTGGTAACACATTTCGTGTGCCACCCTGTATTTTAAGGTGCACTGTGTGCTGTCATAGAGGATACTATTTTGTAAATTGCTCTGGCATTATTGTACTGGTGTTGTCGAAATCTTCGATCACTGGATGGCCTGAGTATGGTACTACGTACCGAAACCGGTAGCCAGTAGGTAAAGTAAATAAACTGCAACAATTGACTAAAAAAAACTTTTTCAATATTGTATCGGTCGCTGTTCCACTGACAGTATGTCGTAATACGCACCATTAGGCTGAAAATCCACGCACTACCTATACAAGCCGTTACCAGGTCAGATTCTCAGTGAACATTTGGGGTGGAATTCCTGGAGATCACCTTATTGGACCACACATTTTACCAGAACGTTTGAATGGTGCATAGCATTTGAACTTTCTGGACAATATCTTGTCTGAACTTCTAGAGAACGCTCACTTGCAACTGAGCACTCGTTTGTGGTTTCAGAACGTCGGTGCTCCAGAGCAGTTGGATCGTCGGGCCACGTCATATCTCACAGACAACTTCGGGCAGAGACTAATTGGAAGAGGGTGTCCAGTCCCTTGGCCTGCGCGCTTCCCTGACCTCACCCGTCTTGACTTTTTCCTCTGGGGTTTCGTGCAGTCCCTTGCGTACTCTGCACCTGATGCAATCAGAGGGAGGCGCGAAATTTTACGGAGAATCAGACGTAACATGTTTCGTCGTTGCACATTATGTAACAAAGCCGATGGTCGTCACATTGAATATTTACTCTACATCAGTGAAGCTGCAGATTCAGTTTACAGTATTTCATTGTACTCTACTACAATGCTGCAGAAACTTTATTTCACATTTCCGGCTATATGTTCCTTATATCAAAATGTTCAAAATTTCACCCTTGATCTCCCAAATTGTTAAAATATCATTATGTTACACCTTGTATGGAAGTGGATCTCTAACTGAGAAAATCTGAAAAAGAAGGCAATCGAAGTGTTTGAGATGTGGTGCTATAGAAGGATGTTGAAAATTACGTGGACTAATAAGGTGAGGAGGTTCCCCGCAGAATCGGCGAGGACAGGAACAAGTAGAAAACAGTTACGAGAATGGACAGGACGATAGGAAATGTGTTAAGGAAGGACGTCCATGATATCTGAGAGAGCTGTAGAAGGGAAAACTGTTGGAGATTGGAATGCATCCAACAAATAATGCAGGAATTTCCGTGCGAGTGCTATTCTACAAGGAAGACGTGGGCACAGAAGGGGATTTCGTGGCGGGCCGCTTCAAAGCAGTCAGAAGACCGATGACAAAAAAGGGAATTTTTGAAAGGGGTGAAAAATAGCCAATTGATAACACTAAAGATAACTCACGGTTTAAATAGACAACTGAAGTTCCACTCCATTACAAACAAATCAATAGCTCACTTTCAATATTTAAAGGCATTGTTGAATTAAATATGTACGTTTGACGAGTTTTTCTCGTAGGCTGCTTCGATAAGTAGTTCATTGGCACTTAATGGGAGTGTGAAGACGCTGCCAAATCGAGGACTTTCTGTTACGCGGTTTGGAGTTGTCTCGCTGATATGTTTTGTAATGCATTAACAGCTTTAAACGTGTAATAGCAGTTTTGGCCCACAAAATTATCGGGCATTAGTTTCTGTTCAGAGTGCTGCAACAATTAGCCACTGTCACCGACAATTCATCAAGACTTTTGTCTGGCTCCCCAGGAAACGTGTAATTGTCTAAAATGCCGTGGTTAGCACACTGGACTCGCATTCGAGAGGACGACGGTTCAAACCCACTTCCGGCCATTCTGATTTAGGTTTTCAGTGATTTCCGTAAATCACTTTAGGCAAATGCCGAGATGGTTCCCTTGAAAGGGCACAGCCGAATTCGTTCCCCATCCTTCCCTAATTCGATGGGACCGATGAGCTCGCTGTTTGGTCCCCTCTCCCAAATCAACCAAACATTGTCTTGAACTGTAAATGACTTACGTAACGATCGTATTGTTAGACCTGTTTGGTTAAAAGGAAGCTGAAACTAGGCAAGTGCTGTGTTTCCACGTACACACTGCCGTGCCACACCAGACGAATGGTTGCCGTGGTGGTTCTAACTAAGTGCGTTGGTAATCATTGGCAATCTCCGCTATCGCGATTTGGAGATGAAAGCAATAGCAGTTTTTGAGAGGTACATAGCAAATTGACATCACATCACGAAATTCCCACGTTTGTTATTGGAGTAGATATGTTAGTCACAAAACTTTGACAGGAGCACCACTACTCGCGTCTAGCAAATATTTTATGTTTTTTCCTGACGATTTTTCTGGTCTTTTGTAATTTTTATCTACCAGTCCATGAAAAGCTTTCTTTGAAATTCCGTTAACTGCAATAACATTTCAAATCCTACAATTCACACTGCGCTGAAATTTCTTTTCTCTTTTTTATTAGATGGTTAATGGACTACTCTAACAGAACCATTAACACGATATTAAACAACTGTTTACGTGGCACGCTAACTTGCAGGTTAGCAACTACGGTCGCTACTGGGCGATATAACTATGTGTTTCTTGTAATATAGGCCCTAACCTTTTTCCTCCATGAAGTAAATTTCTGTCGAGAGACGAAGAGAATTGACGAGGTGGTATATAGCATAAAGTGCAACACGCATTCTGAATAAACGCTGAAGAGGGACGAAGAGTTATAACAAGTATGCCAATGGAGTCCATCTCTAGATATTCAGAATATCTGGTGTATTTGGTTTACTTCTGGCTGTTGGTACTGAATGACGTAAAACAAGACATTGTTTCTTGAGAATGAGCTACTTCGAAGGAATAAGCAGAACGCCACTTGACTGAGTTTATGAACCCATCTCGCATGTTGTGCACCGTATACAAGTAGCTGCGATCATGCGGTCTGAAAGATTACTGTTGCCACAATAGTTGAGGCACTGGGCTATTATTCAGGAGAAAAGGAATTGAATTCGTTGATATTTTCCATGTTATTGGTAGAGGGCGCTCTCAGCACATTGCTTTTAAATATGAAATTATTTCAGTCATTACTCACATACGTTGTTTAATGGGTATTGCATTTTCTGCTGACAAGTCATTACCAATAGCCAATACAAGTATCTTTGACGCAGTTATCGGCCAAGATGATTTATAGGCTATTGGTAATGACTAGTCAATCGAAATTAATATAGCCATTAAACAATCTAAGTGAGTTTTGTCTGAAATAAATTTTATAGTTAACAGATTTAAATTCTCGTCCGACCACCCGAAGGCGGTTTCTGAGATTTTCCTAAATCACTTAAGGAGAATGCTAGGATGGTTTCATCGGCAAAAATGTAATAGGAAAAAGGAAAGCTAAAACACTTCGTAAAGGGACGCATTACTGCGTTCTCTGTTAGGGTGGGATGCTTAAGAGTCGTGCTTCGATCTTCGACATTTACAGAAGTCCCAAAATTCACTACCTTTATGTGCCATTGGGCACCTATGCAAATACACAAACGAGCACATCGGCGCGTTAGGTCTGCAGCTCATGGTCTAGTTTAGCCGGCACGGTAGCTCAGTGTGTTCGATCAGAGGGTTAGCTGCCCTTTGTAATAAAAAAAACTGAGTTAATGGATCAACGACGAACTGAAACGGGTGTCTTGCGGCGTCCACCCCGAGCAGATGAAACGAACAAAATGAGATAAAAAAAAGTGGCTAGCATTGCTGCCTCTGGATCAAGGGGTCCCGGATTCGATTCCCGGCCGGGTTGGGGATTTTCTTTTCCCGGGGACTGGGTGTTTGTGCCGTCATTCGTGACGGTGCCTCGATTGGACTGTGTACAAATTGGGACTCTGTACGGGCGCTGATGACCGCTCAGTTGAGTGACCCACAAACCAAACATCATCATAATCGGCGCGTTAGATACGTGGCCGAAAGCAGTCCGCCACCTCACTGAGCGCTGTTCGCGTGAGGTCAGAAAACGCTCCCGAGGGCATGCGCCTGCAGAGATAACGTTTAAGCTCCATATACGTGTCTCCTGTCAGAATGAGTGAATGGTTGCAGCTAAGTCAGTTCCAAATCGTTATCATTGAGGGGTCCACAAGTTTCCAAACTCAGTTTTCGATGTTTCGCTGGCGTTATTTGTGCCCAAATCCACTCAAACCGATGTTATTGACCAGTGTAGAAGTAAGAGAAATACCAAACACGACTACTGCTCTGGTAGGTCAAAGAAATTAACTGCCGTAAACCGTCGAACCCTAACGTAAAATACCCGAATCACTCGTCAGACAACCTTGCCAATTATTGAAGAGGTTTCCCGTTGCAGTTCAGGTATAAAGACTAGTGAGAAGACGATATGTGGACACGAATCACTCGTCAGACATCCTCGTCACCTACTGAACAGGATTTCGGTTGCGGTTCAGGTACAGGGACCAGTGAGGATATGTGGAGTGGCAATAGCGCTCGATGCTTGACGATTTCTGTGAAACCGCTCTGCAAATGAGCATTCGAAGAAAACGCTACGTATCTTAAAGTACTTACACAACGATCCCACTGATCTGCTGACAAGTGGAAGAAGCTTTTGTACAACGACTGGAAACAGATCGTGATGTGCCACTCAGATGGACATGTGCGAAAGTGGTGGGTGTCTGACGAACGTTACTATCCTAGATGAGCGTTGTAGCGGAGGGTTGGCAAGACAGTGCGGTGTTTGCCTTCCTGATTTCAGAACGGAGCACTAGTTTTGCAGACGGAAAAATTAGAAAACTTTTTAGACAACAACACCTTTCCGAGCTGCGTTAACAGTTTGGAATCACATACCTTCCACGTCTATGTAATAATGCTGTTGTCCCATAGCAGGGCACACTACCTCATGGCTAGAAGAAAAACAGATTTGCTGGACTAGCGTACTCCAGTCCCAGACGTCAGCCTCATATAAAACCGTTACGTAAGACTAGAGCGTCGTAATTCTCTCCAGAAGTCAGCGACAGTTTTACAACAGACATGAAGAAGAAGAATGAAAAAAAATTCCAGCTTCACTGTTGCAAAACTTAATGTGGGACCGTGTTCGAGGATGAAATAGTTTTTGGACACCTTTGATCATATGGTATTGGAGTGGTCAGCAACACCACAAGTTTACTGCTAAGACTTCTTTGCATCACTTGCTAGTTAAGACTACAGACGTGCGGAAGCGGGAGGTCAGCTCCTAAATAGCATTAGGTACAGGTTCTTTGTTCAGCCAATATATTGCGTAATCCGTAGAAAGAACAATTAAAGATCGCAGAGAGGAGAACCAGCATATAATTAAAGTTATTAGCCTTCTTAGAAAAGTGGATATGCTAGAATAATTTATGGAAACATATAAATGAAGCTGAATATTGGATATTATATATTAACATTTCGGTCTGTCTGTATTATCTTGTCTGTATAATTCTTTCAATGTATGGAATTGTGTACCATTTATAGAGTGATATAGCATCCCTGCTGTTACTGCTCGGTGTATGTGGTAGTATTTGTCAGTGATAAGTTTTTAGTATAGCCTGTGAGTGTGTTTATTTTTAGTCTCTCTCTCTTCTTATAAACAGTGAGATTCAGCTGCCCCTACCGCTGTCGTTTTATGCAACCCGCAATGTTATTTCTGGCCTTCAGAAACCACTTCGAGATTATAGTGTTCTCTCGCTCACTACGCGCTAACTATTAGGTGAATAAAAAAAATGAAAAAGACCTTTTTTGTACAAAATTTAATTTAGTTAAATTTTGTACTGGGTACATTTTCGCTAGAGGCCGTGGTTTTCGAGTTGTTCAAGCAAAATGTGTAAAAGTTACTTTCGAACGTACCTCAACTCCTACCCTCATCCCTCACCAGTGAGGATTTCTAGTATACTGTTTGTGGTACTTTCTCCTACACTGTACAAATATTCGCAACTACACGAACTATTCCCGATATTCGACCTTTTTAGTCTCTATTGATCCCGATATTCAATCTTTTTTGGTCCGTATTGAATCGACTATTACGCCACCAACTATTTGGTTAACATTATTAATTGAAAGGTGCCCGTGAAGGTAATGAAAGAAAAACGAATTTTTTAAACGTTACGTTAAAACTAATTATGTTGACAGTTCGATCCAATCTTAGCCCTTACAAGTACAGTAGTTTCGCAGTCAGAAGGCCTGACGAGTACAACGATATAATTGGTTATTTTATGCTGTTAAAATTCACAAAATTATTGTGTAAAATTTAAATAAACGTCAGCCTTACAATTTGTAAGTGCTCTACTAAACCGGTGGCGTAATAAGGCCGGTCAATAAGACCAAACACGGTCGAACATGGGAAATAACTTGTGCAGTCGCCAGATTTTGTACAGTGGTAGGAGCGCGTACTATGAACAACATCTAGAAGTCCTGACCGGTGGGGGCTGGTTGTGAGAATGGGGGTGTGTCTGAAGATCATTTTCGTGCGTTTTTTTTCTAATAACTCGAAAACAACGGCCTCTAGCGGAAATGTACCCCGGTTCAAAATTTAACTACATCAGATTTACTACCAAAACGGTGATGTTCATTTTTTCAGTAGGACTAATACTTTGCACGTAGAGAGCGAGAGCATATGAAACCCTCACACGTGGTTTTGAAGGCCACTTATAACATTGCGGGTCAAGTGGCTGTGACCACTTAAGTGATTAGCAAATATGGAGTAGGAGATGATGTTCTTCCGGATTCTGATAATGAGTTCCTGGATATCTGATCTACATAAATGGACTGACAAGAGTGGCATCTGAGTGTTGAATCTGTCTGTGGATGTGTCACGAGGTCTGCGTTTTTTCTGTGTCGTGATGTCTGCGCGGTATCCTCTCTGCAGTCTTAGTTCCATTTTCTTTTATATCTTAGCTACTTTGTGCACTATTTTGTTACTGTAGGTGCGTGTGTACTATTTTGCTCTATAGGGAAGTCCTGTTCTGTTGTACCTGTGCGTTGTTGTTGCCTATGTCTTAGGTTCTCATGGGTTGTTGTTTAAAGTTTATATGTGCATGGTGACTTCCTTCCATATATATTACGTACTTAAGGACTGAGTTTTTTATCGCGTGTGTGTTATATTCATTTTCTATGGCTGTTTGTTTTATTATATTTGTTGTGTGAATTTTTGTTTGCTTATGAGTGTTTTGTAAAATCTGTGAACGATGTACGTGAAACTTTCCTGTTACTGTGTCTCCGGACAGACTCTGATTGAAGGTACTCATGCTCGTCGTTTTGGGTTTGTAGATGGTGTGAAATCATGCAAAAAGGCTCTAGGAAGCCTAAGCGACTAGTAACTAAGGTAAAAAATACCACAGTAGACACAACAAAATGCTTTGACCGAATTTTTCAGTCGCCACGGTCACCGTGAAAAATTTTACATTTGCTCGTCCACGAAAAAATAAGGACCAACTGATCAAGGCACAGATGTGCTTAAGTATATTTTAGTATTAAGAGACGGCGCCCGGTCCTGTAACATATATCAGTTACTCAGTACCGAACATTTGATTCACCAGGAGCGAATAACTTTGTCAGCACTGAGCTAGGATCTCCAGTTGAGCTTCCAGTTTGATTTCGCGATAGGCATTCTATCGTCTGATGTGGCTTCGAGTGAGACCTGAATTCGGTGTAGAGGCTCGGTGTGGTTAATAAAGTTCATAATGGCCACTAATTTTCCTTCTTCGTGTCAGAAACACTTCTTATCATCTATAACAGCAGTATATATTGATTTCCGTGTAGAAGGAAGGAAAGACATCGTAATCCAACGACAAACCATTGAATCGAAAATCTATAAGAGCGTCCCGTATTAAATATTTTACAGCTAGAACTGATTGGTAATGAAAATTAATTGAAGTAATGTACGACCGCGAAGAATGAATAATCGGTACATCATGTATTAAATTAGAAACGTCCGTTTCTTTAAGAAAATTATGAAGAATTGTTTTTTTAAAGACAATTAACGAGTCGTCTTGAAAATACATCTACATATACCCATACATCCCGCATATTGATTTGAAGATAGCAACAGAGAACAGAACTCTCCTTGGTAAAGGCCACAGAGGAATAGTTTGCTTTCTAGGTCAGGTTTTCCACAAGAATATCAAACTCTATAGTATTTTCTGAGGAAATCCACCAGCCAGTTGAAATGACGTACATAAGCTGTGTCATCGAAAACTATTAAGGATATATCTAGATCTTCAGCGACTATTATCACTTGAGGTCCTCTGCTCGCCGGGCAGGTAATTAGTTGAACAGTTTTTCTTTCTGTTGGCAGGCGTGCCTCATTGGCACATGGGGGACACGGTTTCGATCCCTCGTTCTAACAGATTTTTTTTTTTTTTTTTAATTGCGACTGAAACAGTTTTCTCAGGCCTATATGGACAATTGAGGTGCTATTTAAAGATTTGAAAAATGTGGCTTTTACAGCCGAATGAGCAGTATTCAAATCACATAGGTGCGCCCACGCCTCGATATTGCCTTTGGCGTAGACTGAAGCTCATTGTGGTACAGTTTTGGCGCATAAAACGTTAGAAACTGTAGTGAGTATTTGCTCATTCTGGGCTTTAAATTTGGTTCACTTGCTACTATTTGGCGGACATCTGAAGTATAAGTGTGTGGTGCAGTATATAATATCTCTTGGACACGAGAGCTAAAGTCTTTGTATCAGATGGAGGGTAGAAGATGCCCACGACCAGAGGTCAATAAAAAGAAGGTGGGTATTCAGACAGAGGATGAACAGGTCGTTAAAATACAAGTGCAGACAACAATGAAATTCGTTCCTAATCGTCGTTTTAAGCGCCGTGTACGGTTAGAGCTCAGAGGAGTCGACAATTGGTTAGCATTTATCGAAGTACTTCTATAAACCTGAGCACTCAAACTGTGCTTTGATGCCAGCGACATTACCGAAAAGTAACCTCCTATCGTCTAATCAATTCATTTTTAAATACTTATTTTAAAATTAAAAGTTATCACACATACATGTAAAAGAAGACACGAACTTATATTCACCTTGGTAACTATTTCCACATGAGCTGAGAAAAATCGCAGACCGATGCTTGCGAGAGGCTTAAAAACGGGTTTCTCGGAAAGAGCTTTCTACCAGTCTCGTAAACTACGGACACATCGAGAACAGTAAATTTTAACGATAAAGTAACGGTACCTTATCACTGAGGAAGAGAAGAGCGTTGAAAGACACCTTTTTCAGGGAAAACGTACAAAACTGACGACTTCTTACGAATGAGTTATGCGGGGCAGTAGGTGGCATATCAAGGAATACAATTTTTATTATTCTTTCACTTAAAAATTGATCGATAATGCAAAAATTTGGTATTTTCATTTTAATTCAGTTCAAAAAACTTGAGAGACGAAAATCTCTTCAACAGTGCGTAATACTGTTCGGAAAACTATGGTCCATCTAAAACATTGTAAATAAAACACTTTTTTTCGAAGAACGTGAAAAACTAAAGAGAGACGTCAACATTTTTTATTTCCTCTTTTCAGTACGTGTTGTCGTCGCATAGTCTCTTTCCGAGATCATGCGCTCAGCAAAGTAAGCCATTGATTTGTAGATAAATCAGCTGTTTATTATTGCTGACTGAAATAAGATAATTATTGCTCTATCGACACACATCTATGGATTTAAGCAACGAATTGTTGGCGATAAGTGGTTCTATACCTACATTTGCAGCGATTTTGCTACAAACCCGGACACTGCCATCATCCCAAGTCGTGTCGACGTAAATGCAGAAAACTACCCGTCATGCGTATCGTGTAAATTTTTGATCCTGTGTTAATATCTTAGTTTCGTGTTCCAGTCACACGTTACATAATCGAGATACTGCCACTCCTACTGCCATGCATGTCGAATATTTTTTCACGTTGGGCTGTGCGCCAAGTACTTTTTAATTTTATCGTAGAGCATGGGGTAGAATTCATTAAATTGTGCATACCCAGGCAAATGTAACTGATGGTAGCTAATACAGTGCGACAAATTAAAACGTTCCCAAGTCATGAACATCGGACTGCTGTCTACCATTCTATGCTGTTCTCAAAAGAACGCGAAGTGTTATCTAAGCTGTGCCCTCATAACAAGCGATGCAGTGGATGGGTTCCCGCCTATGACAGGGACTCGGCATTCTGCAAAAGCTGGGGAGCTGCGTGGGGTTTACCTGAGTGCACACAGACGACCAGCAGGAGCAAGGCGATGATTGGCCGGCGGTCCATGTCGGCAGTGTCTGGCAGTGGTGGTGCCGCTCTTGCTGCTGCTGGCGCTCACTCTTCAGCCGGAGTCCGTTAGCTCGGCTGACTCGCAGGCCCCGACACCAGTGCCGCCACGCGGACTGCCCTGCCAACATCGATCTTGCTCTCACGGTGCACGAAGGCGCACGGCCGCTGCCGATTGTTGTCGAAAACTACCGAACGCTATCCGACGTCTCAAACCGGCTTTCAATAGTCCACATCCACCTCTGTAGCCTGCAAACAATTGTGAAGAACGAGGCAGAGTCTGCTTCCATTACATCGTAATTGCATTTTCTGTCTATTACAATCAGGAACGAGCCGTGCGGAAAACAGCACCACACGCCTCTTGGAGAGAAGTTACTGGTCCACTTTGCTTCTTACGCTCCGCATGGCAGAAGCGAGCTGAAGGATATTCGTAGATTCCACTTTGAAAAATCATTTCTAAGAGTTTTCCCACTAGTTTTCCACGATGTACTAGGCCTCTTTCTTCAGCAGGCTGCTAGTCAAGATTTTGCAGCTGTTGCTGTACACTCTTGTGATAGCCAAAGTAGTCTGTGACCATCTGCACTACCCCCAACTTTACCACAGTTCACCTTGCCTGATACGTGTCCCACAGACTTGAGCGGTGTTCTGGTATAAGCTACGCAAACTTTAGTGCTATCGGCGGGATTGTGGAAAGTAGAAAATAGTTTTCCGTCTCTCTACAAAATCGCGCTGAAGCACCTTTCTCTCACCAGCGGTAGCTCTTCAAGTGTCTTTGTGACCCGTAAAATGCCGCCTTCGAATACCTACCATTCCTGCTTGTCGTACAATTGCTGTGAAATTACTGTCACTGTACAGAAACATTAACATCTACATCTTCAAAGTTCTTTTGCTGGCCTTGAAAGATAAAATTTAGTTAAATACACTCTGCGAAAAAAATACGATGTACTACGAGGCAGTTATGCTAAGTGGACACAAACTGATATTACAGAAGGTATCGACGCAAAATGCAAAATTGTAAACTGTGACGGTTGATGGATGAAAGTGTGAAGCTGCGGCGCAGCAGGCAAGGATGGTAAACAGGGGACACGTTGAACAAGGGTAAAAAGTACTGGCTAAATTCATTCTGTGTACTCAGTCGGAGAGTAACTATGTGCCTCGCACACAGGCGCGAGAACAATATACGCAGATATCAACATTTGAGAGAGGACGTGCAATTGGACTCAAAGAAGCCGGTTGGAGTAATCGGCAAATCGTCGGAATGGGTGAACCACGGACGAACACGGCGTCAAGAAGGAAACAGTCGACCTAGAAAGACGACAGAAGGTGAGGACCGAGGCACTCAGATACCCATATTCGTCATTCTCATAATAAAGGTTAAGTAGTGTGTAAGTTTAGAGACTGATGACCTTAGTAGTTACGTCCCATAAGATTTCACACACATTTTCATTTTCATCATCCTCATCGATCCGACGTACAACTGGTACTTCAGCGACTAGAAGGACCATTAATATGCGGCTCACAGAAAGGGGACAGACCTCATGGCGCCACTTGCGCTGACTACCATTGACCTCCGTAGACCAACAAGCCCGTTTACAGTGATGTCGAGCACATTCGGCCAGGACTCTCATTGACTGGAGTATAAATGTCTACAGTGATGAGTCCCACTTCGAAGTGAGACCAGTGAAGACATGTCTGGAGACGCCCCGGAGATCGTGGGATACCACCTGACTGTCGGCCCACATATGGCCCGACAACCTGGAGTAGTGGTTCCTTTTCACAACGGTTTCCGTTTGGTTGTCATCCGCGGCAGCCTTACAGCTCAGCAGTTCGTCGACGATATTCTACGCCCCGTTTTATTGCCCTTCATGGCAAGCCATTCTGGGCTTACATTTCAGCAAGATAATGCCCGAACGGACGCGGTGTGAGTTTCTACTACTTGTCTTCTTGCTTGCCAAATCCTACCTTGGACAGCAAGGTCACCGGATCTCTCCGCAAATGAGAACATGTGGCATATAATGGGCAGGGCCCTTCAACAAGCTAGGGATTTTGGCGGTCTAATGGGCCAATTGGACAGAATTTGGCACAGTGGCCACCAGGACACACAACAACTCTCTCAATCAATGCCAAGCGGAATAACTGCTTGCATAAGGGCCAGAGGCTCACTAACGTGTTATTGACGTGTTCAATTTGTGAAACTCCTTCTCATGAATGAATCATCCATTTTTTTCTGAAACTATAATCATCTGTTTGTCTGTACATATACATCACATCTACTGTACCTACTTCCATCCCATACGGGTAATTCCTTCGTCGTAGATCTTTTTTCTTTAATTGAGTCGTAAAAACATTTTATTTGCCAAGCGTGTTCCGATGGATGACCTATGTAGGTGACAAAGAATAATGTCAAGACCCTTTAAATGTCCTGAGAGGTAATACCACCAGAGGAAAAACTGTTCTAGAAACCACATTACTGATTCAAGTCCGATTGTGAGTCCCGTTGCACATACGCTCCAGAAAAAATCGAAGTCCATCAACGACATGATCGAAGTGCCCTGCTCCGCGCTGGTACAACAAAACAGTATGCCGGTAGCCCTGTAGTACGAGTAGCAGAGACCGCTACTCCAGACGCACGAGACTGCCTGCGTGACTACGGAGTCCAGAAGCTTTACAGCCTCCCTCACTGGACACTCTTCCAAGCTCCAAAATTTAAGAAGGTTTCCATAGATCGTTTAAGGCAAATTCCGTCATGTTAAATCCAAATCCTTCTTCCTTCTTTGTACCAAAATTTAGAAAACGACTCAATTTTACTTGACACTCAGCTGGCCAATCAGGTTCAGTCTGGAAACGAGCAAAATGCTTCACATACAAGTTGGCGAAAAACAACCCAATATGCGGTCAGAAAAGGGTACGGTACGTCGAATTGGGCAAAATTTTCCAAACAGCCGTAGCTCCGAAATGCACCGTTGTTGTGCTGCAGCCAATCAGCGACGAGCGGTCGGAAGTGTTTGCATTTAAACTAACTTGCCCCAGCAGTTATGTTAAAGAGCGCAGTTACTAATTAAATTAGCTGAACATCAGAACTATGCAAGTTTCAAATTCCTATCCATGGCTGACTACGTCAGACTCGAATTTTCTGTGTTGTTTATTAAGTAAAGCTTGACTATTAAAGCAGCTTCGCTAAATGTACCGTAATACCATTAATTTGTTAAGATAAGAAGCTGTATTGCAGAAACGGCATTGCAGTAAGATAGAGAACATTTAGTACTGTTTCCGCGAGTTCCTTATCTTTGATTCTCAGTTGAGTCACATTCCAGAGACGCTTGCCGCGTGTAGTTGAAATATCGCTGTAGTCCGTATTCGTTCTACAAGCCAGCTATCAGAAAATATAAAAGTCACGACCGCAATTTTAAGACCCTCATTTTGCGCAACAGATTTTGCTTAGGCCTTATTTTAGCATTAGAGCTTACTGAGTCAATTAACCAAAATATATCTTGACAATTATTTCATGGCAAAAATTTAATTTATTCTTGGGGTGTAGCTATGCGGAAGGCATCCTAAGGTGTTGTTAAGTCTACAGTGAATAAACGCCATAGATAATTGTTATTAACTTTATTTGTGAATTATTTACTTATTCTCATCACTGAATTATATAGGAAAGGAAAAGGATTTGAATATTTCCTTGAAACAGTTGTAAACAGCGCAAATATGTTTCACAAAATTCATAACACACAGCTGTTTTTGGTTCTTTTAGTGTGTTACTCGTTTCGGTTACAAACCATCATCTGGTACAAAACTCGAACAAAACACCTTACATATTACGAAAATGGAAACGTTGGAGGACACGTATTGACACACTCGCTGACAAGAAAACCTTTTTCAACTTGAATCTGATTGCCGTATTATTGTCAATGAATGCGTTACCGGTAATAGCTTCATTCCTATGTTGCCATTTTCGTAACACGAGGATCGTTCAGTAAGTAATACAACACATTTTCTTCTGGAAGCAAGTTAGTGTCATGATTCCAATACACCATATTATTCTCCACTCTCTTGGCTACAGGCTCGTATTTTTCAACACAATCCCTGTTCAATGCGACGGTCTCACGCCGCCTTACTAGGAGAACATACAGGGTTATTACAAATGATTGAAGTGATTTCACAGCTCTACAATAACTTTATTATTTGAGATATTTTCACAATGCTTTGCACACACATACAAAAACTCAAAAAGTTTTTTTAGGCATTCACAAATGTTCGATATGTGCCCCTTTAGTGATTCGGCAGACATCAAGCCGATAATCAAGTTCCTCCCACACTCGGCGCAGCATGTCGCCATTAATGAGTTCGAAAGCATCGTTGATGCGAGCTCGCAGTTCTGGCACGTTTCTTGGTAGAGGAGGTTTAAAACACTGAATCTTTCACATAACCCCACAGAAAGAAATCGCATGGGGTTAAGTCGTGAGAGCGTGGAGGCCATGACAGGAATTGCTGATCATGATCTCCACCACGACCGATTCATCGGTTTTCCAATCTCCTGTTTAAGAAATGCCGAACGCCATGATGGAAGTGCAGTGGAGCACCATCCTGTTGAAAGATGAAGTCGGCGCTGTCGGTCTCCAGTTGTGGCATGAGCCAATTTTACAGCATGTCCAGATACACGTGTCCTGTAACGTTTTTTTCGCAGAAGAAAAAGGGGCCGTAAACTTTAAACCGTGTGATTGCACAAAACACGTTAACTTTTGGTGAAATGCGAATTTGCTGCACGAATGCGTGAGGATTCTCAACCGCCCAGATTCGCACATTGTGTCTGTTCACTTCACCATTAAGAAAAAATGTTGCTTCATCACTGAAAACAAGTTTCGCACTGAACGCATCCTCTTCCATGAGCTGTTGCAACCGCGCCGAAAATTCAAAGCGTTTGACTTTGTCATCAGGTGTAAGGACTTGTAGCAATTGTAAACGGTAAGGCTTCTGCTTTAGCCTTTTCCGTAAGATTTTCCAAACCGTCGGCTGTGGTACGTTTAGCTCCCTGCTTGCTTTATTCGTCGACTTCCGCGGGCTACGCGTGAAACCTGCCCGCACGCGTTCAACCGTTTCTTCGCTCACAGCAGGCCGACCCGTTGATTTCCCCTTACAGAGGCATCCAGAAGCTTTAAACTGTGCATACCATCGCCGAATGGAGTTAGCAGTTGGTGGATCTTTGTTGAACTTCGTCCTGAAGTGTCGTTGCACTGTTATGACTGACTGATGTGAGTGTATTTCAAGCACGACATACGCTTTCTCGGCTCCTGTCGCCATTTTGTCTTACTGCGCTCTCGAGCGCTCTGGCGGCAGAAACCTGAAGTGCGGCTTCAGCCGAACAAAACTTTATGAGTTTTTCTGCGTATCTGTAGTGTGTCGTGACCATATGTCAATGAATGGAGCTACAGTGAATTTATGAAATCGCTTCAATCATTTGTAATAGCCCTGTATATGCCCGCATGGTATCAATGTAGTGGCCGACGTCGGATCCAACGTCTTATTACAGCAATAACCTCCCCACATCCACGTACGCCTTCCCGTGGAGTGCTTCCTTCTTTGTGCCAAACAAATGGAAATCGGAAAGTATGAGATCCGGGCTGTAGGGTGGATCAACAAGAACAGTCTAAGGCAACTTCGGGATTTCTTCGTGGGCGGGCAGACTTGTGTGATGTCACGGGTTATCACGGGGAAGGAAAAGTTTGTTTGCATTTTTGTGGTGACTAACATACAGAAGTCGTTTCTTCAATTTGCTGAGGGTAGCATAATACACCATGAGGGAGGACATCAAGCAGAATAACCCCTTCAGAGCCCGAGAAGACCATAGCTGTGACATTATCGGTTGAGGTTTGCCTTTGTACGTTTTTCGCTGAGCAGAGGTGGTGTGAAGTCATCCCACGGATTGCCGTTCTCCTTGCAGTTCGAAGTGGTGAACCCATATTTCACTGCCTGTGACGACATTCGACAAAAAATGTCACGGTCACCCTCGTAACGCGCAAACATTTCCGCACAGATTGTCCATCGTACCTTATTCTCTTCTGTTGGACGGCGAGACACACAGCGGGTAAACACCTTTGAGTATCGCAACCGGTGGACGAGTTTGTCAGCACTACCAACAGGTACGTCCAGCTGAACAGCCAGGTGTCTGACTGAGATAACCTCGAATGGGAGAGTCCACACATTCCAATATTGCAGGAGCGACAGCTGTGTGCGGCCGGCCGGCACTCGGGACACCGGACTGTTTTGCGTGATCTTGTTGTGATGATGACAGACGCCACGTCCAACGAGTTACCTGGCTTTTGTTCGTTGCCAGTCCTCCGTATGCACTGATCAGCCATAACATTAAGACCACCGACCTACTACACTACTGGCCATTAAAATTGCTACACCAAGAATAAATGCAGATGATAAACGGGTATTCATTCGACAAATATATTATACTAGAACTGACCTGTGATTACATTGATTACATTTTCACGCAATTTGGGTGCATAGATCCTGAGAAGTCAGTGCCCAGAACAACCACCGTAATAACGGCCTTGATACGCCTGGGCATTGAGTCAAACACAGCTTGGATGCCGTGTACAGGTACAGTTGTACTACCCATGCATCTTCAACACAATATCACAGTTCATCAAGAGTAGTGACTGGCGTATTGTGATGAGCCATTTGCTCGGCCACCATTGACCAGACGTTTCCAGTTGGTGAGAGATCTGGAGAATGTGCTGGCCAGGGCAGCAGCCGAACATTTTCTGTATCCAGAAAGGCCCGTACAGGACCTGCAACATGCGGACGTGCATTATCCTGCTGAAATGTAGGGTTTTGCAGAGATCGAATGAAGGGTAGAGCCACGGGTCGTAACACATCTGAAATGTAACGTCCACTGTTCAGAGTGCCGTCAATGCGAACAAGAGGTGACCGAGACGTGTAACCAATGGCACCCCATACCATCACGCCGGGTGATACGCCAGTATGGCGATGACGAATACACGCTTCCACTATGCGTTCACCGAGATGTCGCCAAACATGTATGCGACCATCATGATGCTGTAAACAGAACCTGGATTCATCCGAAAAAATGACGTTTTGCCATTCGTGCACCCAGGTTCGTCGTTGAGTACACCATCGCAGGCGCTCCTGTCTGTGATGCAGCGTCAAGGCTAACCGGAGCCATGGTCTCCGAGCTGATAGTCCATGCTGCTGCAAACGTCGTCGAACTGTTCGTGCAGATGGTTGTTGTCTTGCAAACGTCCCCATCTGTTGACTCAGGGATCGAGACGTGGCTGCACAATCCGTTACAGCCATGCGGATAACATGACTGCTAGTCATACGAGGCCGTTGGGATCCAGTACGACGTTCCGTATTACCCTCCTGAACCCACCGATTCCATATTCTGCTAACAGTCATTGGATCTCGACCAACGCGAGCAGCAATGTCGCGATACGATAAACCGCAATCGCGATAGGGTACAATCCGACCTTTATCAAAGTCGGAAACGTGACGGTACGCATTTCTCCTCCTTACACAAGGCATCACAACAACGTTTCACCAGGCAACGTCGGTCAACTGCTGTTTGTGTATGGGAAATCGGTTGGAAACTTTCCTCGTGTCAGCACGTTGTAGGTGTCGCCACCGGCGCCAACTTTGTGTGAATGCTCTGAAAAGTTAATCATTTGCATATCACAGCATCTTCTTCCTGTCAGTTAAATTTCGCGTCTGTAGCACGTCATCTTCGTGGTGTAGCAACTTTAATGGCCAGTAGTATATATCTATATAAGTCCGCCCAGGCGTCACCTGGCGAGGAATGACTGTTAGTCAGACAGACACACTTTGCGTAGTATCAGTGAGCGTGCGGTCCATGTGTAGAATGGGGAATGCGCGCGATCTATCTGAGTTTGAAAGAGGACGGCACGATCATATCGGAAACTGCTCGACTTGGCAGGTGTTCAAGGAGAGATGGGGTGAGTGTCTTCAAATCGTGGCAGAACCACGTCTAGACGTCGTCGGGGTGGTTAGCCACCCCTCATTACAAATGTCGTAAGTCGTAGGCTGCCTGACTGATAAAACAGAAACAGGAGGCGAATTGTGACGGAACTAACGCCAGACTTCTGTTCTAGGAAGAGTAAAAGTGTGTCTGAATACACAGTGCATCGAACACTCTTGGGCCTCCGCAGCCCATGCATGTGCCAATGTTAAAACAACGACATCGGCAATTACGACTGAAATGGGTCCGTGACCACTGGACGTTGGCGCAGTGCAGAGCGTTGCAGAGTCTGATGAACCCCAATACCTCCTCCATCACGCCGATGGCAGGGCGCGAATCCGTCGTCATCCAGGGGAACAGCTCCTTGACACCTGTACTGCAGGACGAGTCAAGCTGGCGGCGGCTCCATTGTGCTCTGGAGGACATTCACGTGGGCATCCATGGGTCCAATTGAGTTCGGGCAAGCGCCATGACGACCAAGAAGTATCGTACACTCGCTGCAGAACACGTACTACACGCCTTCGTGACGATCATGTTTCTCGACGGGAGTGATATTTTTCAAGAAGATAATACGTCATATCACGAGGCCAGGAGTGCGATGGAGGGGTTCGAGGAACACATTGGCGAGTTCAAATTGATGTCCTGGCCCCCCACCTCGTCGAACCCGATCGAACACATTGAAAGTGGCGTCAGAACTCATCGCCTCCCTACTCGGAGTTTACGGGAACTAGGTGACTTGAGTGAGCAGATGTGGTGCCAATTTCCTCCATCGTTCTACCGAGGCCTCATTGCTTTCATGCCACGACGCGTCGGCGCTGTTATCTGTGCCAAAGATGGACATAGCAGCTATTAGGTAGGTGGTCATAATGTTCTGGCTGATCAGTGTACATTCTGCAAGAACCTATGAACATCTGCAGTGCTCTGGTTTTTCACCAAAAGAAACTCACTGACAGCTCTCCGCTTGGAACGCACTTCCGTTACAGACGCCATTCTGAAGGCCCGGTATAGTGTCGCCACCTGTCGGAACTTCTTGTAACTATAGGGGCTGAAGCGGGAATGTTCCACCATGTCCCACAATAAATTCTACATTTTTTCGACCGAAATTGACCGAGAAAAAAGAAATGTGTTGCCTTACTTGATGAACTCCTGTCGTATGTTAGGTGTTCGAATTACGTTCCAGATAGTGGTTTGTAACCGAATTCGGCAGTACAAGAACCAAATACAGCTGTGTGTTGTGAATTTTGTGAAAAAGGATTATATTTAACACATCGTGATTAACTTACAATATAAGGTGCAACCTTCTTAGATGCACTTGCGATGGTGTGTAGCTATGCACGTGCATTTCGCGGGGATGCATCAGTCACGCTGAGGTAGGTAAGCATGGCTAGACACTGCTTGAATGTTCCGTGAGGAACAATGCACCCAATGTTAGTCTGGAACAGATTTCTGCAGAGTCTGCGAGGGTGAGTCGCTCAGCAATTAGTTCTTCACTGGACTGCGGGTAGAGAGGGAGATCACGCCGACAGCGGTGAACATGCCCGCACGGCCCAGAGGATGACTTGGCGCTTATTTAGATAGACGTGCAACATCAGTATAACACTCGAAGAAGTCTCCCTGTAGAGGCGACTTTCAGATGCCGTCGGCAGCGGAGCGAGGATAAATGGCTAGCGCTCCGGCACTGACTTGTGTTCGGTTGGCCCTGCAAAGTGCGTTGGAGCCTCTGTTATGTTGACAATAGCTTGAAAGTATTTTTACGTGCAATTATTGCTTGTGGGCTACATTATTTCTGACTGTTTAAGGTTAGGGAGTGTGTTGGCAGAGCATTACATATGCATTATTTCAGTGATTTACGAGTAGTTTGCAGGTCTGCACATCAGTGTACCGCATTATTTAGGTGATTTAGAAGTATTTTGTGGGTCTGTATGCTGTGTACTGCATTATTTTGACAAGTAACGAGATGATTTCATGTCTGCACATCAGTATGATGCATTATTTAGGAGCAGTTTGCATGTCTTAAGTGCATTATTTCGGTAATTTATGAGTAGCTTACAGGTCTGTAGGCTGTGTGGCGCTACCCTTAGCATGTCCGAAGATCTGTTTTGTATCAGTGTGATAAATATACTGTCTCAAATCCATCCCTAAATAAATTGTTCAAAAATAAATAAAGTACACTCCTTCCTCTCTCCAGCAGCCCAGCACAGGCTGAGAAATATTCCCCTCCAGACAGTCATCTTGGTTTATGTCATGGAAGAGATGACAGCGCCCTCTGGTGGCAGTACTGTTAACTACACCTGGACCTCGTGGCAAACACACTGTTTCCCGCCATTTCCCCCACCACAGACCGCCATATTGGATTATGTCATGGAATGGACGACAGCTCCCTCTGGTGGCAGTACTGTGTACTAGGTCAGTTGGACTCCAGACCTCATGGTGAACTCACTGTTTCCCACCATTTTCCCCCACCCCAGACCACCATCTCGGATTATGTCATGGAACAGATGACAGCACCATCTGATGGCACTGCTGTGTACTAGGTCAGTTGGACTCCGCACCTCATGGCAAACGCACTTGATGGTGATACTGTCTCTAATTGTTTAAATAAAGACTGCATCCAAAATAAACACTTACATCCAGCACAGGCCGAGTACCTTTCCCACCAATCCCTAGGAAGAGGTGGAGGTTGGATGACTTAGGTTAGTGGAGGTAGCCCAAGTGACCTATCGTCCCACCATTTTCTTAGGTAGGTAGAGGTATGTTGCATTGTCCTGATGGAATTTGAACTTTCCGCCATTTTCTTGGGGAGGGGAGGGGAGGGGAGGGGAGGGGAGGGGAGGGAAGTTGGGGTTAGTTATTGCAGGTAGACCCGTTGACCTATTCCCACCAAAATGCGCCAACTTGGATGATGTCACAATTGCCATCTTGAATGACATCATCTGCTGTTGCCAAGTCTACAGGCCACCATCTTGGATGACATCATCGCTGCTGTCTTGGATACATCTGGCAACAATTGAGTGTGGGGCCATAACAGCTTTGTCCCCCTACTCATGCCGAGGTTCATCTTTGCAACCACATCACCATGCTGTGTGGCACAGATGGGACCAACAACATGCCGTATGGACCACTCAGGACTGGCATCACATTCTCTTCACCAGTGAGTTTCGCATGTGCCTTCAATCAGACAATCATCGGAGACGTGTTTGGAAGCAACCCAGTCAGGCTGAACGCCTTAGATACACTCTCCAACAAGTGCAGCTAGGTGGAGGTTCACTGCTGTTTTGGGGTGGCATTATCTGGGACCAACATACGCCACTGGTGGTCATGGAAGGTGCCATAATGGCTGTACGATATGTGAATGCCATCCTCTGACCGATAGTGCAACCACATTAGGGAGGCATTTGTCTTCATGAACGACAATTCGCACTCCCATCGTGCACTCTTGTGAATGACTTCGTTCAGGAAAACAACATCGCTTGAGTAGAGTGGCCAGCATGTTCTCCAGACATGAACCCTGTGAACATGCCTGGGATAGAAACAGGCTGTTTATAGACGACGTGACCCACCAACCACTCTGAGGGATCTACGCTGAATTGCCATTGAGGAGTGGGACAATCTGGACCAACAGTGCTTGATAAACTTGTGGATAGTATGCCACGAAGAATACAGGCAAGTATCAATGCAAGAGGACGTGCTACTGGGCATTAGAGGTACCGGTGTTTACAGCAGTCTGGATCACCCCCCCCCCCCCCCCCCGAAGGTCTCGCTGTATGGTGGTACAACATTCAATGTGTGGTTTTCATGAGCAATAAAAAGGGCGGAAATGATGTTTATGTTGATCTCTATTCCTTATTTTCTGTACAGGTTCCGGAATTCTAGGAACCGAGGTGATGCAAACCTTTTCTTGATGTGCGTATAGTTACCGCTACGCTTGTAGTTGTCATATATTTATAATAGTGCCTCACAAAACACTCTCTCTTTCCAGAAATACTTCTACACTTTCCTCCCTGATCGGCTGTTGTTCCGTGGCCATCATTCCACAATGATGTTTTTCCAACATGCACTGGATGAAGGAAAACTGTGAGAATGGGTCGCAAGTCGTGCTTCGATAGCTCAGTCAGTAGAGTACTTGTCTATGAAAGGCCAAGGTCCCAGGTTCAAGTCCCTGAGGGTGTTTTCCCTGACTTATATCTTGCACACTGAGTGAATAGTTTTGCCATTGCTTACTGTCCCAAGAATCTCAATAATTGTGAGGGAATGTTGTCAACTATAGGAGTCTTGTTTCAGCTTAAGCCTTTTAGTGCCATGTCAAATTCTTATCCCAGTATCATATCTCCTATCTCATTTTCATTTACTTCTTCTTCCCTTCAAGTTCATTTTCCACATATAGCTCTTCTATACAATCCTTCCACCTTTCAGCATTCCCCCTTTCGCCAGAACTGTTTTTCCATCTGAGTTCTTGATATTTATAGAGCTGCTTCTCTTATCTCCAAAGGTCTCTCTAATTTTCCAGTAGTTGGCATCTATCTTTCCCTTAGTCATGTGTGCTTCTGCAGCCTTGTATTTGTCCTCTAACCATTCTTGCTTAGCCATTCTCCATTTTCTATCTATCTCATTTTTTAGATGTCTGTATTCCATTTTGCCTGCATCATTTTATTTATTTTCATATTTTCTGCTTTTATCAGTTATATTCAATATGTCCTGTATATTTCTACTGCACTCTGTATTTTTACCAATTTGATTCTCTGCTGCCTTCAATATTTTATCTTCTGAAGCTACCCATTTATTTTATATTGTATTCCTTCCTCCTCCCCCCCCCCCTCTAAAGCACTGCCCAATGCTTAACAAAACAACCTCTCAGCAACTCTGGAATTCCTTCAGTTTATCCATGTTCCACCTCCTTAATTTCCTACCTTTCTGCAATTTCTTCAGCTTTAATCTGCATTTCATAACCAATAAATTATGGCCGGTGTCCACATCTGCCTCTATAATTGCATTACAATTTAAAATTTGGTTTCAAAATGTTTGTCTTACCATTATATAACAATCTTTATACATGATTCTTGAAACAAATATTACTGGTGATAAATTCTGCCCTATGCAAAATTTTACAAGGCCACTTCCTCTTTCATTTCTTGCCCCTGGGGCAAATTCACCTACTACTTTTCCTTATTTTCCTTTTCCTATTGCTGAACACTGGTCCCCCACAGCAATTAAATTTTCACTTCCCTTAGCTATCTGAATAATTTATTCTATCTCCTCGCACATTCTTTCAATCTACTCATCATCTGTGGAGCTAGCTGACATGTACTACTATGGTGGGTGTTGGCTCTGTCTCTGTCTTGGTTACGGTAATGCATTCATTGAGCTGGTCATAGTAGCTTACTCACATTCCTATCTTCTTTTTGATTATTAGACCCATTCCTGTGTTACTTCTGTTTGATTTTGTATTTATAACCCTGTACTCCCCTGACCAGAAGTCCTGTTCTTTTGACACCACACTTTACTAATTCCCACTGTATCCAACTTCAACTTATCCATCTCTCTTTTTAAATTCTCTCCATCGGAACAGGCCTTGGAAGGCCCAGTGGTACAGACCAACTGACATGTCAGCCTCAGCTCAGAGGCATCACTATATGCATATATGGAGGGGTACGTGGTCAGCACATGGCTCTCCCAGTCATTGCAGTTTATGAGAGCAGAGCCACTACTACCCAGTCGAGTAGTTCCTAAATTGGCCTCAAGGGCTTACCTACCTAACCCAATTAAGGAAGCAAATATTCCACGCTCCAACCTGTAGAAGGCCAGTTTTGTTTGTTCCTGATTATATCTTCCTGCATAACCATGCTTGTAAATCCAAATCGGGCACTATTTGCTTCCAGAATATTTTGCCCAAGAGGATGCCATCATCATTAAGCGATACAGTACAGACGCATGTTCGTGGAATAACTAGCTACTGCAGTTTCCCCTTTCTTTCAGATATTTGTAAAAACAACATGTTGGCTAATGTTTGACCAGATCAGTCAGTCATCCACACTGTTGCCCCTGCTACTATTGAAAAGGCTGCTGCCCTCTTCAGGAACCACAGGTTTGTCTGGCCTCTCCACAATATCCCTCCATTGTGGTTGCACCTGCAGTACAGCTAATAGCTGGCCATACACTACAGGTATTTATAATAGGACTGGTTTTTGTTTACAGCAGCTATTTTCTTGAGTTTCAGAGTAATACCTACATTATCTTTCTCCACAATTCAGAGAGACATTCATCAATCAACTTCATTAAAAAATTTAATAGAATTATTTCCATTTATGTTTGAAATGTTGCACCAGACTATAATGTATACAGTCAGTGTCACATGGAAATTCTCATGCCTTAGTTAATGATGTTGAGAAGATGGTAACAAGAGAACCATGGGGCCATGTTTGCATAACAGTTCAGTGATATGAAGCAACACAGTCTTGATACTTGAGAGAATGTAAAAATCATCTGTTTTCTTGCTGTGTGTGCAACACGTGCTTTCCTTGACAGGTCACTTTCAATAAGAAATGGACATGATGCACAATTGGTGAAGAACTGAATCAAGTTTAAAGCAGAGATTATCCACTTCTGCAGTGACATTTGTTTGTAATTTGCTTATGGTGTGTGGTCTAGTAACTGATTATCTGACATTGCAGTGCCTGTCCTCACTTGGTTCATAAGACTGTAACGACACTGGTAGTGTTGCAGGAGATGCCCTTGTCCCACCCTCCTAACGATAGCCATTTTACATCTACACAGATACCCACAAGCCACCGTACAGTGCATGGTGGAGGGTACCCTGTATCACTACTAGCCATTTCCATTCCTGTTCCATTTGCAAATAGAGCGAGGGAGAAACAACTGCTTATATGCCTTCATATGAGCCCTAATTTCTCATATCTTATCTTCATGGTCCTTATGTGCAATGTATGTTGGCAACAGTAGAATTGTTTGATAGTCAACTTCAGATACCAGTTCTCTAAATTTCCTCAATAGTGTTTCTCAGAAAGAACATCACCTTCCCTCCAGGGATTGCTATTTGAGTTCCTGAAGCACCTCTGTAACACTTACATGTTGTTCAAACCTACTGGTAACAAACCGAGCAGCTCACCTTTTGCTTCAATGTCTTTCTTCAATCTGATGTGGTAATTATCCCAAATACTTGAACAGTACTCAAGAATAGGTCTCATCAGCATCCTGTATGTTGTTTCCTTTACAGGTGGGTTACTCTTTCCTAAAATTCTCCCAATAAAGGCAAGTTGACCATTCACTTTCCCTACCGCGATCCTCATATGCTCATTCCATCTCATATTGCTTTGCAATGTTATGCCCAGGTATTTAAACAACTGAAATACTGTATCTGAACATTACAGGTTTGGTCTTCCTACTCATCTGCACTAACTTACATTTTTCCGTATTTAAGGCCACCTGCCATTCATCACACCAATTTGGAAATTTTGTCTAAGTCATCTTGTATTTTTCTGCAGTCATTCACCTTCAACACTTTACCGTACACCACAGCATCATCAGCAAACAACTGCAGATTGCTGCCCACCCTGCCTGCCAAATCATTTATGTATATAGAGAACAACAGCGGTCCTATCATACTCCCCTGTGGTGCTACTGATGATACCGTTGTTCTGATGAACACCCACTATCGAGAACAACATACTGAGCTCTATTATTTAAGAAGTCTTTGAGCCACAAACATATCTGTGAACTTATTTCATATGCTCCTACCTTCGTCAACAGCCTGCAGTGGGGCAATGTGCCAAATGTTTTCCAGAAACCTAAAAATATACAATCTGCCCATTGCCTTTCACCCATAGTTCACAGTATATCACGTGAGAAAAGAGCAAGCTGAGTATCGCATGAGTGATGCTTTCTAAAAATATGCTGATTCATGGACATAAGCTCCTCAGTCCCAAGAAAATTTGTTCTATTCAAACTAAGAATATGTTCAAGGATTCTGCAGAAAACAGAAATTAGGGATATTGCTCTGAAATTTTGCGGATCCCCTGTTTTACCTTTCTTATACACCAGAGTCACCTATGCCTTTTTCCAGTCACTTGGGACTGCACTTCTTAAGTTTCAGTTTTTTCAATGTTGTTATGATAACAAGTGGGAGGGAGGGGAGAGGGGGAGGAGGTGGTTCAGGGCAAACACTCAAGACGTCTGATATACTAAAGACTTAACGTAAGGCACATCTTTTTTACACCACAATAATTTTGGAACTCCTACAATAAAGGCCACAATGTGGAGCCACTGAGGGGAAATATTTTGAAAATCAGGTGGAGTTTAGTGAACATGCCATTTCCTGTTGCCACATGATGAACAAAAGTATTCACAAACTCTGAACTACCCTTGTACACACTTCCCATTATGGATGGCGCTGAAGTCAAGGTTGTCGCTTCACAAAACAGTTTGATTACAAATACTAACTGAATCTTGGCTCATTATATCACTAATAGAGAGGTAACATTCACCCATTATATGAGCTACCTCACAAAAGATTGAGACATCTTTACTTTGATATCAGTAATGAGCATTCTATGAATTCTGTCAGGGGTTCTCCAAAAAGGTTAATGTGCTATTGAATTTTTTTGTAGTGTCATGTAAAAATGTTTTTAGCGGGTTTTTAGAATTATTTTAGGGTAGGTATGCGACTTTAAACTTGTAGCACGTCACTGACGGAGTTGCAAGAGGCTAACGATGGCAGACCAATGCAATAAGGAAATAAGGCGCCCAATAGCATAGCGTTACCGTCAGGCACACGGCTGTAACCACGCCACAACACCTAGGCACGTCAGTCCACAACAGCTCCCGAGCCGGCACAGTGTGCCAGCATACTTGGTAGCTATGGGACGGCCATTGACTTGTGTCAACAATTTCAATGTAAGACAAGGACCCAAAGTCCAATATACTTTTAATTCTGTTTTACTCTATGGACTTCCCAACTATTTGTGATGGTATTTTGTCTTTTTAGTTCGTTTAATTTCATGGCATAGACTTTACAACCTGATGATGAGAGCATTGTCTCTTGAAACGCGTTGTTAAAATATATGTATAAGAATCGCAGTTGAATGCTAACAGTGATAACCAATGTAAAAACAGTTTCAGGAAAACAAGCTGTAACACACAGATCCAGTGTTACTTCCTTTAAAAGATGCCTCATGTCAAATATTTAGTACAATCAACAATGATCACCACTCTAATGTACAGGAAGCAAAATACACACGTGAGAAAATTACCAAGATAATACTATAATAAAAGAGAAAATTGATCATAAAAAATCAACATTTATTACATTTGTGTGGCAGATTGAGACTCAGACTCATATCACCTGCTTTCCATCCCTTACAGACAAATTCAAAACTCTAAATTGTCACTAAGGCTTCTCCTTATCTCCCACATTACAAGGGTGTATCAAACAAAAAACAATTTTAATCTGGTGGTCGTGGTAATGGATGGAAATGGACTTGGCCCTGACAGGACACTCATGGAGATGTCTGGAATAGCATTGCGGAAAGGTTGATTCTTTTCTCAGAAGCGACGATAACTGTGCGACTATGTGGAACTGTGCGGATTGTAAACAAAAGGCTGCATCCCTTAATGATCAAGAATCGTGTACTTGTGACACAGCAAGGAAGACCGTTAGTATCAGAAAGGAAAAACTATCATGTATTACAATTATTGGACTCTAGCAGGACAAATTACAAAAGCTGTATGAGAAATACGAATTAAATCCACACAAGTCAGAGCAATGGTGTGGTAAAACAATGACCAAAGATGTGAAAATCGGTGCTTCATCCTCCAAAAATGATCTGTTGTTAATTATTGCTGAACTACGAGAGGACACAAAAATTCTGAGAGATGAAAACAGAAGACTCATACTTAAATTGGAAGAGAGTGATCATCAGGTATGTCTTAACATCTCCAAACCCACGGAAGGATTGCCAGAAAGTGAAGCTATGACTAAAACGGCTCACAACAAGCCTAGCAGTAGATGGGTAAGTGTAAAATCGAAGGGGAACTCTTACAAACATATTAACAAAAAACATAGGCAGGACTTCGTGCTGCCATTAAATAACAAATATAATTCACTTCAAAACACAGATGACATAGAAACTGTATGAGCATACTCATCTGATAAGGTGGTGCAGGACACTCAACACTTAGCGAACAGCCAAGTAAGGTATAAGAAAAAACGTAAAATCAAGATTTATTCAGACAGTTAAGCCAGAGGACTAGCAGCTATGTTAACGGAAAGTGGACCTCGTGTGATTAATGAGTTTGAAATAGAAGGTTCCATTAAATCAGGAGCTGGTTTATGAGACATTTCAACATCAATCAAGAAAGAAAGCACAGCCCTTGCGGACAGAGACTTTGTAGTGGTAATGGCCAGAGCAAACGACGTCAGCAGAAATGAAAGGAAGATAGCTACTTCAACACTGAAGAAGACTCTTGGAGTGTTAACCCACACCAGCATGATTGTCGTTAATGTGCCTCATCAACATGATTTGCCCCAGTGGTCATGTGTGTATAAGGAAGTAGAACAGACAAACAAGGAGTACAAAGCTACCTGTAAGCACTTTAAGAACATTTCCTTAATTAGCACCAGTAGTTGTGGAAGAGAATGGGATAGCAAGCATGGTCAACATTTCAATAATCTAGGTACATATGTTTTAAGGGATACAATTCTCGGAATAGTATTGGATAAGCTAGAGAAGGAAAAAAGACCAGTAATGTGTTTGGATTATGTTTCAACTGAGATGACAAAAAACTTGTAGGCATAGACCAGGCTGGGTGTTCTAGTAACATAAGGACACAACCTGGTCAACTTTCATGTGGTAACATTAGGTCATGTAAACTAAGAGAATATGCAAAAAAAATAAATGCCTAAAGTAGAGTTTAAAATATGCTACCTCAATATTCAGGGTATGGCAGATAAAAAATTAATAGTCAACGAATTTTCAAATGAAAACGTGGTAGATATTCTACGTTTAAGTGAACATTGGTATAAAGAGGGTGAGCTTGAGTAGAAAGTATTGGATGATTACACACTACTTAGTTGCTATTGCAGAAAACAGCACTTACGTGGTGGGGTAGCAATATATGCAAAAACACCTCTTGCACCAAAGTGTGGCAGGATGGATCTCAATACCCTTTGTGATGAAATGCATTTTGAAATATCAGGTCTAGTAATTGAGAACCTTAAGCTAATGATAGTAGTAGTGTACGGGCCACCTAGTGGTGGCCGCCATATCTTTCTGGAGAAACTTGAGGAACTCTTAATGTACATATGTATATCGAAATGGAAAAAATACAATATTGTCATTGGTGGGAATATCAATTCAAGTTTTGATGTCCTGAAGGGCAGAAAAACTGTGACAGAGGTAAAAAATGTGCTTTGACAATTTCATCTGTACTATGTTAACTGCAAACCTACTAGAGACTCATTCTGTCTAGATAATATATTTACAAATATTAAGAGAACTTGTATGTCCACTGATGTAATTAGTTTCCTTTATTCAGACCATTATGTAGTATATCTTAGTCTTAATAATGTAACTCCAGACTGCGCCAAACCAGAATCTAAAATTGTGATTACTAGACCTGTGAGCAGAGAGAGGATGGATAGATTTAGACACACCCTCACTTATATCAGTTGGGACACACATTTTATTAGGCTTCAACACTGTTCAGCTGATATTGTTTTCACCAAGTTTTTCTCCATATTTTTACATATATTTGAAAATAACATCCCTCTGAAAAAATGTACAGTGAATATTAGTAGTAATTACAAGAAAAGGAAAATGAAGGAATGCTATACTCCACAGTTACGGCAACTGAAAAATACTGTTATGCTGTATTCTAGTCTGTACAAAACCAGTCAATCAGAACTGTATAAAGAAACGTATGCTAAAGCCAAATATATAGTATAGGAAGGCAATAAATGAAGCAAAGAAACTGCATAACACAGTAAACATTGAAAAATCTAACAATAAATGCAAAAAGGCCAGCAGTGTAATAAATTCCATTGCTCACACTAAACACAAAGAGGAATTCGCCATTACCCCAGAAGAATTTAATAAATATTGCATTCAGTCCATTGAAGAAATCAGTAGCTCAATGAACAAACCCCCTGAAAATGCACTTAGTATTATGGACAGCTGCTTTGAAAAGTTTCCCCGAAGCACCTTCACTTTCACAGAAGTAAGCCCAAATAATATCCTAAAAATAGTGAAAAATTTCAAACCTTCAGTTAGTATTGATTATTATGATATGTGATGTAATTTGTTGAAAGATGTTATTGATTGTGTGATTTATCCCTTAACTTTTTGTATTAACAAATGCCTAGTTGAAATTAAGTACCCCGACATACTAAAAATTTCTAGAGTTGTGCCCATATATAAAACAGGGGAAAAGAACTGTCCCACTAGTTACAGACCTATTTCCATAACCCCAGTTTTTTCAAAAATATTAGAAACAATTATGTATGAGCAAGTTAGTGTCTACTTGGGTACACTAAATATAATTAGAGATAAACAGTTTGGATTTAGGAAAGGTAAATCCACGACGGATGCAACGGACTCCCTCGTAAAATTAGTACTAGGTGTGTTCGAGGCTAGGGACTATGCCCAGGCTACATTTTGTGACCTGAGCAGAGCCTTTGACTGCATAGAGCATGACACTGTGCTGAATAAGCTAGCTTACTATGGTTTTGATGACAGCAGTATAAATATGTTCGGGTATTTTCTAGAGAACCGTCAACAAGTTGTGTGCATTGGTAGGGAGAAATCAAATTTGGTTAATGTTAGGTACGGAGTGCCTCAAGGGTCGGAGCTTGGACCTTCACTGTTTATACTAATGATTAATGACCTGCTCTTGTTCATGAATTCTCACACAATATTGTACGCTGATGACACAACTTTTATACATAAAAACTCTGACCTAGGTACACTGGAAACACTGACCGAAAATACCCTTGCTCAGTCCTCATTAAGGTTCAAAGCTAATGGCTTCTTCCTAAATGAAAACAAAACCCAGACACTTTACTTTAGCCTCAAAGAGATTCCTAATGACCAAGAACTAGAAACTGTCAAATTTTTAGGTGTTACTATTGACAATAAACTGACATGGGAACCACACATTAAAAATATATTGGCTAGGCTTTCAAGAGTTATTTATCTAGTTAGAAATTTAAAAAGACATGTTCCCAGTGACTATGTGAGATCAGCATATTTTGCCTTCTTCCAAAGCATCATTTCTTATGGAATCTTACTGTGGGGTAGTAGCTGTCATGTAAATGACATTTTACTTTTACAAGAGAAAGTAATAAGAATAATAACAGATTCTGATAAAACAGTACATTGTAAACCTCTGTTTATTAAATTGCAGTGTCTTACAGTAGTAAATTTATTCATCTACAATGTTTTATTGTACATTAGAAACAATGTCTCTAATTTTGTGTTGAGAAGTGATATTCATAGCCACAATACTAGAATCTGAACATCTGTAGACATGTCATATCGTAGATTATCAAAATCGCAGAATTCCTACCTAGTTCTTGGACTAAGAATGTTTAATATACTAAGTGCTGACTTTAAAGAACTGCCTGTAAATATTTTTAAAGCTAAATTATACAAGCTACTAATGAACAATCCGTTTAACACCACTGATGAATTTTTTGAAGATGAAAATACTGCATTCTAATGTGTACCTATTTTATGTAAACCAAGTTACATCAATATTGTAGTTTATGTAGAAATACTGTATATGCTCTTGACTTTGTCTATTGCTGTAATCAGCTGAATGACAATAAAATTTTATTATTATTATTATTATTATTATTATTATTATTACTAATACTATTATTGTGCCCTTCATTACTATCCAGTGATGTGAGTGATCCTATACATTTTGTTATATTACGTTGGTGCATAAGTTCGTAGAATTTTTGTTTTGTATGTTGGTATTCCGGTTGCTATGGGTTTATTAATCAATTGGCAGTTTTTATTTTTTGTAGTTCACTGTTGCTGTCTGCTTTACACATTGTCATTCGGAGATAGTGAAGCTTTTGATGATAGAAAAGAGTAGTGGAGAAATCAGAACATTTTCGATGTATTCTGTTTGAGTTCAGCAGTGTGTGACAGCAGCAGGGGCAACCTAAAACATTTGAACCACATATGGGGATAATGCCATTGGGCAGAGCATGGCAAGAAAATGGTTTTCTCATTTTAAGGAGGATTGTTTAGATTTTCGGGGACCGACGAAAATCATTTAAACACATTAATCCACAATGATCCATGTCAGAGATCATTCCACCATCATGCCACATTTGCATGCAATGGGAAAGGTCAAAAAATCAAGTATGCTGGTACTGCATGTTCTAAGCCAAAATCACAAAAAATCAGTGGGTTTCCACATATGTATCTCTGCTTGCTCATCAACAATTGGTTCGCGAACAACATAGACCATTACCATCCTGTATAATTACTGGTGACAAGAAATGGTGTCTTTATACTGACATAATGAAAAGAAAGGAATGACTGAGCCCAAACAAAGTAGCAACTCCCCATACAAAGACTTTCGCAAATCCACAAAAAATAATGTTATGCATCTGGTGGAACAGTGACGATCCGGTGTACTACAATTGCTTTCCTGTGGTGTAACCGTCACTGCTGACATTTATTGTCAACATTTGAGACTTCTTTCAGATGCAATCCAATGACCAGGAAGATTGGGTGAAGTGATGCTACTCCACAATAACACCTGCCCATGTTATTCTAGACTGACCAAAAAACATTATACAGGAGTTGGTTTGCGAAGTAGTTCCACACCCATCTCATTCACCTGACCTTGCACCCTCAGATATTCACCTTTCTCCCTCTCTATCTAATAACCTTCAAGGATCTTTTCAGATAAAAATGCACTCCAAACATGGCTCAATAAATTGTTGACCTCAAAACCGTGTGATTTCTAAAGTCATGGAATTGCAAAGTTACCCCAGTATTATCTGACTGTTGTAAACAGTAAAAGAGAATGTATTATTCATGGCTAAAGTCTCTATTATGTGTATCTGTTGGGTTTATTAAACTTATGAAAAAATGCTATGAACTTATGCACCAACCCAATAATTGCTGAATTATGCACAAGGAACTATCTACACAAAAGACTTTGCACAGTACCAATGGTTTCTTTTCTTTTCCTCTCCACAGAGAACTGCTTCACTGCAAGAATGCAGTCTTTTATGCTCCTCAGTTTCTTAACTACAAGGTAGAGCTGAAAATTAACGCCTCTGACTGTTTTAAGTCAAAACTCTTAAAGATTTTTAAGTAAGTCAAACATTATTGACATTTTACATCTTTATTGTTCATGTCTACATATTTGAAGCTGTCTGCCACTAGAGGGCTCTGAATTGTAGCAAGTAACATGGTGGTGTGTAACGTAGCTATTTCAGTGTGTGAGAAACAACTCAGAGAACTGAAACCACAAATTCAAAGAGTTCGACCACACATGGAGCATTCACTTTCTCCTTCAGTGTGACAGTGCCAGTCCGCACATGAATGCTGCAAAATCACACCTTGGGTTCATTCTCATTGATCATCCTCTGTGTAATTCCATCTTGGTCATATCCGATTTTCATCTGTTTCCAAAAGTTAAAGAACATTTTCAAGGACTGCAATTACTTTTCAGAATGCCCTCATAGGAAACTGTAAACTCTGAACCAATTCTTGAGAAATATAGCCAGATTCTCCAGAAAGAATCTCAGTAAGTGTTGAACAGTTCTGTCTTCTCTTGTCCAGATATGCAAATCAACATACTGTTGTATAACCTAAATCCAAGAGTTCACCTATGGGGTTCTGCTACATGACAACTTGCCTGGCTGTCTTGGTCTCAGAGTAGAGATAGTGCCACCTCAAATTCTTTTGTTGAATCAAACCCAGTGGAATTTTATTACCTTTTTCATTAATAAAGTTGTATTTGCTCTTCCCCTGAAGTAGCTTATGATTTTGCCTTTGTTCTACACTTTGTATTCAAAATCATAAACACTGGGAGGGGGCAGGGGGGAAGAGATAAATGAAAGACAATTAATTAATTCTGTATAAAATAATTTTGGGAATTGGACCATATCATTGTAAACTATTAAAACAACTCAATTGCTGCTGTCCTCTTCAGAGTGTCAAACCAACCTGAAGAAGGTCACAACAAGTTGATCAAAATGTTGGCAATTTAGTTCTTTTAGTAGTTTACAATGACAAGGCCCAATCTCCAAAATTATTTTATCTAAAATGACACAGGCCACAGAAGCCTACAAACAATTAATTCATGTTTTAATGAAATCAATATAACTTTTTCTAGCTATTATTCAGTTTCCTGATTTCTCTCATTTTTAATTTTACACCTAGTGCACACAGAACTGAAGCCCAACCATAAATTATGGCATTAGTGCTAGCATAACTTTTAACAAATTGGGCTGGAATTTTAGAAAAATGTGAATTTCATTGTGAGAAGAAAGATCAACATGAAGTATTGATATACTGAAGGGATAAAAAAGAAAAAAGAAAAAAAAGAAAAGAAAAAAAACAGCACACCCACAAGATGGTGGCATGGTGGCTTGTGGAGTATAGATTTTATCCTCCACCAGAGATGCAGGACTAAGTATACTGCCACAAACAGTTTAATGTGGCTCCTGTACAGAACTATAGAACAGCTGAAGATACTCCTGTCTCCCAGTTTCCCCACATTGAAAATTTGATCTTAGAATCCTGCACAAAAAGTAATCACAATGAGAATAAAAGTGATTTGAAGAAGCACTTCCAGAAGCATGGTACAAAAGAGGTATGGTTCCAAGGAGGAGGGAATTTTACTAAAAACATTCATATTTTTATGTATATCAACTTCCATATTTCTCGGCCAATTTTCAAAGAGGCTCGAAAATTGTTGGGATTATAAAAAATTACAAACCATGTTTAACAAATGATACTTTCCAGTGACATGCCTCCAGGCTTGCTCACATGGATGAGCTTGTGCCTTTACCAGCTGCAGTAAACATTCTAGACAGGAAATTGTTCCCATTCACAAGCCGGTGACAACAAATCCAACAAGGTTCGTAAGCCCTGAAGTAGAGTTGACAACCTACTGGAGGTTAATTAAGATAAATATGATAGTAAGGAAAAGACCCACAACTAAGAATTAAATATCAAAGACTCATTTTCCTGAATGTAGGATTAAAGGAAAGGACTTCCAGACAAACCATTCTCCATCTTTTACGTAGTCGCATAGCCACGGTCTACAGACTTGAGTTTACCATTGTAGTCACCACCATTTTATATTGTAAATTATGACAAAGTTGTGAGAGTCTGTTACTATTAAAGCACTTACATTAACTGCATGACATGCACAAATTTCAATTTTTCAGATGAATGTTATTCAAACTCCATATTTATTTGAATTGCAATTTCTTGGAAGTTATGTTAATGCTATGTACTAACTATTCACCTAACCAATTACTGCTCTATGAAAACATGCTATATTATTATTAAAATCGTACACATCTGTGGCAGTTAGAAATATGCAAGAATCAAACCCTGGATCTGCACCTGGGGCAAAATATCAGCAATGGAGACATTGAAACAGATAGACTCAATCAACAGTATGTACACAGAAGTAAAAAGAGATGCATCTTACTATGACAGCACTTAGTATGACAATGTACATCACTTATTTTTTTTAAATATCTGTCCATTTACTCAAAAAAAATGTAATTTTGGTCAACAGTTACTCATCTCTTAAATAAGCTCCAAAGTCAATCTATCTAGTTGTCTGATACATTTTACACTTAGCTGACATCAGGATGTAGCACAGATTGTTCAGGAAGGAATGAAGGAGCTATACAATAGTGATTCATTGCATATCACACTTATGGTAGTACAATCAAAAAGGCTTAATCTGTAACGATCTATAAAGAAAGATATTCACCCCCTCCCAGGAGAGAATTAACATACTTTTACTGTTAGAATATGTGCACTAATAAACTAAAGATAAAGTGTTAATAGTTGATTCCTTGAAATATTTTCTTGATTCTTTAATTGAAGAATTGTGCCATTTCATACAAGCACATCTGTAAAGTAAGTAACGTTTTGGTAAAACTCTTACAAAACATTTTTTCAAAGCAAGATTTTTTATGCCATCTTCATGGAAAGATGCTGCCAGTGAAGACAGCCATTCCTGAATACAGTTTTTTTGCATCATCACTGTCAAAGCACCTTCCTCCAACATCATGCTTCAAGTCCAATTAGAAGTGGTAGTCACATGGTGTGAGATCAGGGCTGTATGATGGGTGACCGAACTGCTCCCAACCGAATTACTGAACAAGATTTTGAGTGACACCAGCAGAATGGGGATGAATATTGTCATGAAGCAGATGTGAAATACTTAGAGTAATAAAGAACATATGGCTAAGTGAAAGCATGCCAGAGGAGTGGAATACTGGAATAATAAGCCCAATATATAAATAAGGAGAAACGCTCGATAGAGAAACTATAGAGGCATAACCCTACTGAAACAAGAATATAAGATCGCTATGCTGAATGAAAAACTAAAGAAGTGCACCAAATGATACTTGGAGAATACCAATGTGGATTCCAAACAAACAGAGGTATGTCTGACCAGTTGTTTGTTGTTAGACAAATAATGGAAAAAATTTTTGAATATGATATAGATCTCCAAGTCCTGTTCATTGACTTTAAACAAGCTTTTGATAGTATTAATAGACCACCATTGTAAACAGGGCTGAAAGAATTGGGCATCTGTGATAAACTAAGAAGATCAATCGAGCTAATAATGAAGGATACAAAAGCAAAATTAAAAGTGAACAACAGGATGACCAGGCAGTTTGACATTGAGGATGAAGTGACACAAGGTGATGGCCTCTCTGCAGTTCTGTTTAACTTAGCACTGCATAGTATCACTCAAAAAGTAGATAAAAGAGAAACAAAAATTATGAAGTCCAGCCAGATATTCACATATTCAGATGGTATTGCCATTGTGATAAGGGATGTAACACCACTTACAGAAATACATGGACAAATGGAAGCAGAAGGAACAAGAATTGGACTTACTGTAAATGAAAGCAAGACAGACTATATGTTTATGTCCAATTCTGAAGCTAGAAGAACACCATGGGACCTGACGATCTCTGATAAATGCTTCAAACCTGTTAGATGCTTCCATTATTTAGGTGTCCTCCTAACTAATGATAACAGTATGAGATAATGTGTTAGTGAAAGGATACAAGCAGAAAACAAAGCCTATTATGCAAACCTAAAGATACTCAAGAACTCTCTAATTACAAGAACAACTAAATTGGGAGTATACTATTTCCTTGTGTGACCTGTTGCAACATATGTATCAGAACTATGGACAATGACAGAAGCGGACTTTGACAGCCTAAGGGTATTTGAAACGAAAATCTTATGAAAAATCTATGAGCCTGTGCGAGAGACAGAAGGTTGGACAGTGAGATACAACCATGAAATACAAGAGCTTATACCATGGAAAGATATAATGAAATTTATCAAAGCTCAAAGCATATGCTGGTTAGGACATATCGAGAGGGTGACGGAAGACAGGATGCCAAAATGAATAATGAATGCCAGACTGTATTCCACCAGAAGGAAGGGCAGACCAAGAGCTAGATGGATGGACAGTGTGCTGGCCGACCTTGCCAAGATGGAGATCCACGGATGGAAGAAAGAAGCTGAGAACGGAGAAATATGGAGGAAGATTGTTGAGAAGGCCAAGGCCCACCAAGGGCTGTAGTGCCAAATAAGTAGAAGAAGAAGCACAATGCCTTGACTGAGCATTACATGTCTTTCATTTTGAATTAATTACTGAAGTTTCCTCCATGTTACACAGTTTTTTTGAGGACTGCAGGTGCTTCCACTCCATTGAATGTTTTGATTCTGGAGTGATACGACAAACCCAAGTTTAATCACTGGTCACAATTCTGTTCAAGAATTCATCTCTTCCATCACCGTATCTGGTAATAAATGTCAAAGCACTGCCGTATTACTTCATTTGTGGGCATTTGCAAGCATTTTTGGAACCCAATTGGGAAACAATTTGTGCAAATTCAAGCGATTTGTGGCAGCCTCACACAAAACATTTTTTGAAATTTGTGGAAACTCATCACAAAGCATTTTTATTGTAAACAGCCTGTTTTCATGAATTTTTCTCATTCAGTTCCTCAACCATTTCATCATTAACTACAGGGGCCACTCACTCCATGCTTCATTGTGAACATTGGTTCATCCATTATTTGAACTGTCTTGCCCACTTTCTCATCATTCCATCACTCACTACATTTTCACAATAAATCTCTACAAGCCGATGATGAATTTCAGCTGGCTTAACATTCTCTGCACTCAAAGCCATACTACTGAGTGCACGTCATAGTCAGCAGGCTCTGAGATTGTCTTAATACATTTTGAAGGATCACTAACAAGTGTAAACACAACACAATCCAGCTGTAATGGCATTCGTGGAAAGACAATGAACCAGCGAGACAAGTGCAAATGTGCAGAACTGCAATATTATAGTGCTGTGATTGCGGTAGAAAAAAATGGTACTTACTTTCCAGACGATACTAATATACTAATCCCTAAAATCAAACTGAACTTTATTTCATGGGACAGGCACAAAATATTCACAGGTGCAAGATTTCCTCTCTGCTGCCATTCACAAGCACTACAAGTATTGTGCTTAGTATAGCTCTTTTCTATCCACACTGTATGGACAGGGCTTAAATGAAATGACCAGTTGTGCTTCATGTGATGTTTGGTATTCTGAGCTTAACAGACTGCAAGCATACTGATCACTGTAAATAAAATACCACGCCTTCATTCATGACTCAGCCTATATTCCCATTCCACAAGAATTGATCCTATTATTGTCATTAGACTGTGTGCCATGGAGTCTTAACATCAAAAATATGCTTACATTCAAGAGTCTCAATGAATCGTACTCTACAAGTGTGTACATGTTTTCTGCATTATTTAGCTCTGAAGAAAGGCACTGTCTCAGAGCTTAGCAACGTTTGGAGTCTTATTTAAGTTCCTGTTATTATTAGCTGCTCAAATATATGGCAAGTTTTATTCTTTCTAATATTTGTATTTTTAAATACTTATCATTAGCATGAAATTATCTGAAATCTGGAAATATTTGATTGTCTCCCCAAACAGATGAGACATTTCATTGCACTTTAATAGATTATGCACAAGAATATTCTTATGCCTGCATAATTGACCTACATTGTGTTCCCTTTATTGCACTCATCACAGTATCTCATTACTGATTGGCACAAGGGATATGTGAAAGGGCAATTCTGCTCATCATTCCAGAGGGAAATCCTGTGTTTCTGAACTTATGAAACTTTCTCTTTTATTGAAACATGACATGTATATTGTGATCAACAAACCTGGTTTTAAAAAACAGGTTTTTCTAAACTGACTAGAATGTAATTATTTTATTAATAAGCTGCAACATCAATCAATAAATCATTTGTGTTTGTATCCAGTCAAGGTTTTCATTGTGTGTGTATATTCCTCTCACTCAATTAACAAACAACAACAACAATAAAGTCTTGCCCCCAGCACATTAGCTATCTGCATTAAGAAAATTAACAACTCATCACACTTTTATTCCAACAGTGCCAGTCGTCTGGCCCACAACAATACTCTTCAAAACATACAGAAATATCAAGACATGCTTGTCACAGCTCTTCACTCTCCACAACCCACATGTAGTTGCCACATTTTTTTATTATATCTAACCTCAGTAACAAGTCTTCAAAATGATTTTTCCTCCTGGCAGTCACTCTTGTACAAATAGTAACTGTCTCAATGTTAAGAAATGGTCCACTTATGTCATGTAATATACAGAGCACTCTTTTAGTACTGTGAAACTACATGAAGCCTATTATGGCCAACTTGGGGAAACTCAAGCTCAACAGCTTAGTACTGTCTACAAAGAGAGTATCTGAATTAGATGTGGTCCATCCACTTCTACAAATCCAGCTGATGCCTGTGATCACAATGATGACACACAAATATCACCAAAATTGTGGTGGCCTTTCACAGTGCACTTATCTTTAAGTCACTTCCAGAAGTGTCATAAATAAATGTGTTTCATAATATATGGATATAAAATCCACAGTTGAAGTTAAAATGAAATAAACTTTCTTGGATGGTAATAAAATGGAAAAATATTCTTTCAGCACATAGACAATGAACAACCACAGAAACAAAATTACTTCCTGGATCCAATCAAACTGTATGTACAAAAAGGAAATAGTGTTCAATGCCCATACAAAAACCTGGCACTAATAAATAACACATGGAAAAAAGGCAGCACAGAATTTAGAATAATGAAAACAACCATTCTATTTTTATTAACCACAATGAAAATTCTCAAATGACACAACACAAACATAAGTAAAGCATATCAGAATAAAGGCAGTACTAACACAAGACAAAGAACAAATAAGGCAGACAGAGCCAAGACAATTACATTTGAAAAGACAACAATCCAATATCCTTCCAGGCCATCTCCCTTTATGTTTTTGTGCTTTCCTTAAACCATAGTACATGCCAAGTTGGTTCCTTTGAAAGAGACATGGCTACCCCCCCCCCCCCCCTCTCTCTCTCTCTCTCTCTCTCTCTCTCTCTCTCTCTCTCTCTCTCTCTCTCTCTCTCTCTCTCTCTCTCTCTCTCTTTCTCAGGAGGATGAAAAACATGTGGTGAGGGTAAAGTGCTCATACATGAACAAAAACAAGTCACACACTATAGAAAGTACACATACAAATTTAACAGGTGCCATCATTACTGGAACAGAAGAACAATATGAGAAACATGCATAAATCAGTAACAGACATTTTACGAATGTTGCCTGTACCACTGTGTCTAACAGCAGAGTTTAGCAAGAATATTGATTCATTTAATGATTGTGTTTACACAAACATCGGTTGAGAGCAATGGAGCAAAGTGTAACCATAGCACTTTCATCTGCAGTATGTAAGCCAAACAGTCCATATCAATGAATATATAAGTTTCCAACTGCTAATTCTGCTGTAAAATTAACATGACAAAAATCAAACAGCTTTTGTTCACAGCACTTGAGAAAAACATGAAAGCAGCAATTTCATTAAGCCCACTGCTTACCTTTTTCATCTTGTTGCATACTACTCTATCTTTCCACTCTTTTTGTGCCCACTATCCCTGTGTAAACAAAGTCTTTGTATCTCACTTAGAACAAGATGGCGTCAGTAACAGCATTGTGTGATAGATCCTCTCAAGAAAACAGTAATTCTAAAGTAATCACGTGTGTAATCTGTAATTCAAATGTGCAAAATGGTTTCAGACTTTGCTTAGAATCACAAGTATGGATACATTCTGCGCGTGTGAGATTCATTAATGCAAAAACTGTGTTTTCATGTGAATGTGATCAGGGAAGTTGTAACGGATTTAACGCCATGTTAGTCGCTTACGCTACCGGACGTGAAATTAATGTGTTACAAAGTGTGTTGTATGAATTGCAAAGTGCTAAAAAAACAATAAAAGTCCTAAAAGCAAAGTTTCGTGAATGTTAATTGAATGGAGTATCATCACTTAACACAAACTCCGAAATCTACAGCACATCTATTCTTCCAAAAACGAGTGTAAATTTTAAAAAATACGAACTAAAAGCAACTAAAAAGATCGCTGTACAAAACAGATACAATGCTCTGGAAATATGTGACGAAATAAAATCTTGCGGGGAGAGAGTGGAAGCAGTAAGTGTCGTGAGAACTGAAAGTAAACAAGCCTCCGAAAAGTTCGTTACACCTAACATACAAGCAACTGTTAACAGAAACCTCGAGCGAAAACTTAACAACTCAGCCCATAATGTGCTCAAAACGTTAAAATCTGTTAATAATATAATACATAGAGACTGTGAAAAGAGAGAAGATCGTACAATAGTCTGCAAAACTTCGGAAGACTTGAGCACAACAAATAATGCTTTTAGTGTAGAATATACTTGCCGACAGTCTCGGAAAAAGACTGGCAGAAACCCTATATAACTCAGGATGCAGTGTTACTAGCGTAATAAAACCTGATGCTCCACTGAAAGAGATCGTCAACAACTGCGAAAATCTGAGTATCAACATAAAGAAAAATGATTGTGTTCTAATCCTAGGGGGCGGAGTAGACGTCCGCTGCAATGATGTATTATCAGCAAGACGAGCGCTAAGAGAGACGCTCGAAAAGCTCAAAAATGTACATGTGATGGTAACCAGCATTCCGTACGATTATTTTAAGAAATCTCGTGTTAACGAAGAAATAAAAAAAAACTAACAGACTGCTTCACAAAATAACAAAGTGCTACCCAAATTCAACATTTGTCCAGCTAGATTTCAGAAAACAACATTTCATAAACAGTGGAGATCTCCTAAATAGAGCCGGACAACTGTATGTCTGTGCTCAAATTATGAAAACAATAAATAATTTCAATGATCAACACAAACTGCCTGGTATCCTCACCATAGCAGTAACTGAGCAAATGGAAATTTGCAAGGAAACGTCTAAGATGAGAGAGATACCTAACATACTGGTATCAGTATCTGAAGGAGTGGTAGAATATGGGGTACCAGCAGAAATGTCAGGAATATCTAGCAGAATTGAAGAGGAAACAATTTCTTCAGACGCGAAAGCCTACAAACCTGGTGTGAACTCATGTGCACCTGAAACCTCCAAGGATGAAGCTGTCAGCACATTTGACACACTTAATGCTTCATGCTCACTTGTAACTAGGACTGCAACCACACCAACAGCCAAGAACCATTCAATTAGATCCAGAAACTCATCAGCTGCTCTGCAGACATCTCAAAGGAAGAGCCTCAGGATAAGAAGAGCTGCTGTGCGTAGTGACTATTTTTTATGGGATCTTCGCAATTTGAAGAAGAAAAAAAGGCAGAATCTTTACGGTGTCAGCAACAAGAAAGTAAAAAGGTAAATAGTGCAGCAAATCCACTACATGAAACTTTAACAGTTGTATACCAAAATGTGCAAGGACTAGAAAGTAAATTAGCTGAAATAGAAGTTCTATTAACTGACTATCTAAAAGACATTAACATACTATGCATAAGTGAGCACTGGGTAAAAGAAATGCAAGCGTCTAGCATAATTATTCCAAATTTTGAAATGATTAGCAAATTTTGTAGAATCAACCATAAAGGGGGTGGGACATGTATTTATGTTGGGACAGGGGTAGAATCAAGAGAAATTAAATGTAAACTAAAATGCATAGAAAAAGATTTTGAATACAGTATATGTGAACTAACCAAATTAAAAATTACTATTGTGTGTTTGTACCGATCACCACTGGGCAACTTTGCCATTTTTATGGAAAACCTTGAGGGACTGCTGAATGAACTTAAACATAATGTAATTGTTCTTGGTGATTTTAATGTTAACTTTAAGAATGATTGTAGTAAACAACAGCAACTGTGCAATCTGTTTTTGTGTCATAATATGATGGCAACTGTAAATGAAGTTACCAGATGCGGAAATATGTCTGAAACTATAATAGATCAAGTATTTATAAACAAGGACAAGTGTGAATATAACACTGAAGTAATAGACACTGGTTTCTCGGATCACAAGGGTATCAAATTGAGTTTAAATGTCACATCTTACAAAGACCCTGTTATCAATAATAATTACAGGGAAAGGAGATTTATAAATGATGACAGCATAAGAATTTTTAATTACATTCTGGAAAATAACAACTGGGGGACTGAATCAAGTGGTGATGTCAACACCATGTTTGACTCATTCCTTGAAAGCTACAAACACTGCTTCGATGTTGCCTTTCCTATAAAAAGAGTCAAAAATAAACATAAAACCAAAACATGGGTTACACAGGGGATTAGAAAGTCATCAGACACTCTCAGAAAGTTAAATAAATCAGCCAGGAAGAATGTAGTACTGAAAGCACATGTGAAATGTTATAGAAGCCTGTACAGGAAAGTAATAATTGCAGCTAAGAAGCTTGATAATGATACCTATATTGAGAAAGGTAACAACAAAATGAAGTCAACTTGGGAGGTAATAAATAAAAATATAGGTAGACACAAAAGAAAAGATAACAGCTTTGTCATTAAAAGTGGGGGTAAAACTGTTGAGGACCCACTTCAGATTGCCAACATATTTAATGAACATTTCACAAATATAGCCATAAATTTAATTAAAAGTAAATGCAATTCCAATACCAAGGTAAAAATCCCCATGAATGACATGACAATGTTCCTTTAGCCAGTAACTGATTCAGAGGTACTAAATGCTATAAATAAGTTAAAAAATAAAATGTCATGTGGGTGTGATGAGATTCCTGACAAAGTCATTAAGCAAAGTGCAAGAAACATAGCTTCGCATCTCACTGAAATTATAAATGAATCTTTTAAGACAGGGGTGTTTCCATCAAAACTTAAAATGTCTACTATAAAGCCACTTTACAAGAATGGTGATAAATATGATGTTAGTAACTTTAGGCCTTTATCAATGTTGTCAGGTTTCTCAAAAATAATAGAAAGGATAATGTATCAGAGACCATACAAATTTCTTATTAAGAATAGAATATTGGTTAATGTGCAAAATGGTTTCCGTAAAAATAAATCAACTGAAACAGCTATCTTCAATTTTTTGCAACTTGTTCTAAATTCCATTAACAGAAAGGAATTAAATTGTGGATTGTTTTTAGACTTATCAAAGGCCTTTGATGTCATCAACCATAAGTTACTGCTTAGGAAGTTATATGCCTATGGGATACGTGGAGTTGCCCACAAATGGTTTGAATCATATCTGTCAGACAGGTATCAGAAGGTGGAGATAAGCCAGGCAGATAGGACATATTCATCAAGATTCGAGAGAGTTTTGTATGGAGTACCCCAGGGATCTGTATTAGGGCCATTACTGTTTTTAATATTTATCAATGACCTACCAAGTCAACTATCTGAAGCAGAGGCAGTACTGTTCGCTGATGATACAAGTTTGTTTGTTAAAGCAAATAGTGAAGCTGACTTACAGGAAAAAGTCACATTAGCAACAGATGAAGCAGACAGATGGTTTAATGAAAACAGACTCATTGTGAATGCCAAAAAAACAACGTGGATCAACTTCAGACATATTACAAATAAAATAAAAACTAACCTTACAGTAGAACTGGGTAAGTGTAAGATTGAACAAGCATCATACACTAAATTCTTGGGAGTATGGTTTGATGAACACTTAAGATGGGAAAAGCATGTAATATCATTGAACAAAAAATTAAGTCAAACATGTTATATACTTAGAATGCTTAAAAGCTCATGTAATATTAAAACAGTGTTATGTGTTTATTTCTCATTCATGCACAGTTTATTAAGATACGGCGTACAGTTTTGGGGGAACATCAGTCTAACAAAACACTCATTTAGACTACAAAAGAAGGCAGTCAGAATAATAAAAGGTATAGGATATAGAGACTCTTGTAGGCAAGCTTTCAAAGAATTAAAAATCATGACACTACCATCTTTATACATATATGAAAGCATATATTTCTTAAAAGAACACGAGGAATTTTCTACACTAAACAGAGAATTTCACAACTACGAAACAAGGAATAGGAATGATTTCCACAGAGAAATTCATAAGACAGCTATGTATCACAAAAGTGTACTATACCAACCCAAAATCCTCTACAGTGCTCTCCCCAAAGAACTAAAAATAATACCAAAACTGTACATATTTAAAAGAGAATTAAAAAACATGTTATTGAGCAACAGTTTTTACAGTATTGAAGAGTTTATGAATCGTTGACAATAAAAGCGCAGTTAATATTTCCCTGACATAATAAATAAATACTTGCTGTTTCTATGAAATTGTGAAACGGTGTTAATGTAAGAATGTAAATAATCTTTGATGTGAGAATCACTAGCTTTTTTTTTTGTACGTTGTTATCCTACTTGTATATTTTTATGTTAATGTTCTAAAAGTTCTATTAAAATTGTAATGTCTAAGTGACAAGTAAATTCAATTACAAATTTTCATGTATATGTATTTTAAATTGTAATGTTTATTGACAAGTCCTATGTCATTTCGATTATGTACTACAAGGACGCTAATAAATTGAATTGAATTGAATTGAATTTATTGCTATAGTTCATGAAAATGTATAACATAACATTAAGTGGGATGACATCCAGGTTTTTTCCACTGATGAGGTACTTATTAAATTAAGTGCAGTAGGACTACTAATGTTCAATATATATACACAAATTATTGGATATGGTCAGTTTATCAGCATTATCAGATTGATTGCTGATAATGCTATTGTCTAACATATAGTTTCATTATTGGATAAATGGCTAATACTGGTGTGAAATACCCTTTGCCATCCGCAATGGAGTAGTTTGTGAGAATATGGTGTCAAAGTCCATTTACATCACAGATTTTGCTGTTTGGGTGTCTACAACAGTTTCAAGGAGTGTGTGAGGGTTTTCTCCTACTTGAAGTGATCTTATTCGTTTCAGGGGGATCCCACCTTCCAATAGACTTTTCCTGTGAAATAACTACTATTACATAGTAACAGCCTATCATATTCACAAATAGAGTATATTATCCCAATTACGAATCAGTTTAACTTCTGATTGGCAATAACTCCATACAACCAACTTAAAAGAATAGATTCTCCTTATGGTTCTGAGTCAAATTCGGTCCTGTGTTATTCATCAATTGCCTTCGTTACCAACTCCGATGATCATGGAATTTTGCCATGGATCAAGCTCCATGGCACTCTGCACTACTCTAAAAACTGAGCCCCTGCCTGCTCTGATGTCATGAGCAGTCTTTTGGTGTCTCTGGAATATCTCCAACATAAATCACTCTGAACGGAACCTAATTTTTTTACCTATAACTATTATTAATTAAACCTAGTCTTTCACAGTTCAAAATGAAACTATGTGGTAATGCTCTTAACTACCCAAGATACTCCAATATCACTTGACATTTCCTTTTCTTTAATATCAACACAGGAAAACAGTAGCGGGACTGCAGTAAGAACAAATCAGTAGAATCACCAAAGTTGAAAATAGGCATAATATCTCTAATGCTTGCAAGCCCACGAGAATAATGTAACTTGTCACTCTCTCCTCAGCTAAGATCAGATTAGGTTAGGTTAGATTCAGTTTTTATTCCTAAAAATGAGATGATTGTCATGGATGTGGGACAAGTTACAAAGTATAACAAAAAACAATTTAATTGGATAGATGAAAAATTTACTCACCAAGCAGCAGCAGAACACACACATAGAAGGAGGTTGTAATTATGCAAGCTTTCAAAACCAACAATCAGTCTTTCCTTCTCATCCCGTGCGGTAAGTCTCCCCCGATCCGTGGTTCTTGGTGATTTTCCCACAGTCTATCCCTTTTCCTAGATGTCTCCAGTTCTTTTCCTTCATCCCTCTTCCTTCCCCGTCAATCCTTCTGCCTGAAGAAGGACCCACTAGATCCAAAAGCTTGCATAATTACAATCTTCTTTTACGTGTGTGTTCTGCTGCCACTTGGTGAGTAGATTTTTTATCCATCCAATTAAGTTACTATGTCAAAAATTGATTGTTTTTGTTGTTAAAAAACATAAAACATTTGATTATGCTACTCATTACCCTGATCATTTGTCAGGAGAGTTTCATAATAGATGAACACTTTACAGTTAACTGGAACTGTAAATATTTACAGAATGAAATGTAGTTACACACTTTTAATAAATACACAAAATACCCAATCTTGACTGTTGTGACCAAGTTCTGTCAAAACTGAAATCCAAGAGACATTTTTACTTACGATGATTAACAGTCCCTGTTAAGATATTCATTTATACAATAGAACAAGTTTCCCATCAAAAAGTCTTTCAGACTCAGTTTAAACTGTCCTTCATTTGAAATAAGTTTTTAATGATTGTTGGCAATTTATTGAAAGTGTGTGTTCCAGAATAATGGACCCATTTTTGGATCAAGGTAAGTGATTTTATGTCTCTATGTAGATTATTCTTATTCCTACTATTGATACTATAAATGTACAGAGAAGCAGTGTTAGAATACAAAGTTCCGAGAACAAGTTTCTACATGATGTTTTTGAATGTGCACCACAAATGAGTCTTATTACATGCCTTTGCACACTAACAACTTTCGCTCGGTTTGATGAGTTACTACAGAATATGATCCCGTTTAAGACAACAGAATGAAAGTAAGCAAAGTACACAAGTTGTTGTTTTTTTAATGTGTATCTCCTACATTTGACATCATTCTCACTGCACATACAGGCTTATTTAGGTGCTTCAGCAATTCTGTGATATACCCTTCCAAAATGAATTTATTATCGAATTGTAAACCCTGAAATTCACCACTGTCAGCCTCTCCAATCTGCATGTCTTCATATGTTACACATACGCTGGAAAGAAATCTCTTTCAAGTTCTGAATTGCATATGGTGGGTCTTTTCAAAGTTTAACGACGGTGAATTAGCTTTAAACCATGTACTAATGTCAGTGAAAATATTATTAGCAACCATTTCTGAATCTGTACCTGACTTGCTACTTATTGCAAACAAAACAAACTTAGCATCTTGCAATGTAACAGACGAAAGGTCATTAAGGTACAGAAGAAAAAGGAATGGACCCAAGGTGGAACCCTGAGAAACACGACATGAAATTAATTCCCATTGGGATGAAGACTGACAGCTCACTCTGCAGGTATTTCCCAAATGACACCATTTGTTTCCTGTTTGTTAGGTATGACTCGAACAATTTCGCAACAGTGCCAGTGACATCATAAAATTCTAATTCACTTAAGGGAATATTGTGATTCATGCAGTCAAAGGCCTTTGACTGGTCACAGAAAATGTCAGTAGGTTCTAATTTGTTATCTAATGATTTAAGTACATTCTCACTGTACTTCTACTTCTACATGGATACTCTGCAAATCACATTTAAATGCCTGGCAGAGGGTTCATTGAACCACCTTCACAATTCTCATTTATTCCAATCTCGTATAGCGTGCGGAAAGAATGAACACCTATATCTCTCCGTATGAACTCTGATTTTCCTTATTTTATCGTGGTGATCGTTCTGCCCTATGTAGGTCAGTGTCAGCAAAATACTTTCGCATTTGGAGGAGAAAACTGGTGATTGGAATTTCGTGAGAAGATTCCGTCGCAACGAAAAACGCCTTTCTTTTAATGATTTCCAGCCCAAATCCTGTATCATTTCTGTGACACTCTCTCCCATATTTCGCGATAATACAAAACGTGCTGCCTTTCTTTGAACTTTTTTGATGTACTCCGTCACTCCTACCTGGTAAGTATCACACACCGCGCAGCAGTATTCTAAAAGAGGACGGACAAACGCAGTGTAAGCAGTCTCCTTAGTAGGTCTGATACATTTTCTAAGTGTCCTGCCAATAAAATGCAGTCTTTGGTTAGTCTTCCCCACAATATTTTCTGTGTGTTCTTTCCAATTTAAGTTGTTCGTAATTGTAATACCTAGGCAAAAATGGTTCAAATGGCTCTGAGCACTATGCAACTTAACTTCTGATGTCATCAGTCGCCTAGAACTTAGAACTAATTAAATCTAACTAACCTAAGGACATGACACACATCCATGCCCGAGGCAGGATCCGAACCTGCGACCGTAGCGGTCGCTCGGCTGCAGACTGTAGCGCCTAGAACCGCACGGCCATTCCGGCCGGCATTACCTAAGTATTTAGTTGAATTTACGGCTTTTAGATTAGACTGATTTATCGTGTAACCTAAGTTTAACGAGTTCCTTTTAGCACTCATGTGGATGACCTCACACTTTTAGATATTCAAGGTCAATTGCCACTTTTTGCACCATTCAGATATTTTTTCTAAATCGCTTTCCAGTTTATTTTGATCTTCTGATGACTTTATTATTCGATAAACGACAGGATCATCTGCAAACAACTGAAGACGGCTGCTCAGATTGTCTGCCAAATCGTTTATATGGATAAGGAACAGCAAAGGGCCTATAACACTACCTTGGGGTAAACAGTTTTCTCTACGTCGGAACCCTTAAGGAACCTAAACCGTGATTTGGCCAACATATTATTTGCAGTCATATACTTAAGGAGATGCTTTAACATAACCTTTTCAAATATCTTTGTAAAACCCAGCAAAAGTTAAATTTGTCACTAGCTTGATGGATCTCTTTCCACCAGTTCTTTTAAAGAGGCTTTACTTCAGCACATTTTAGCCAGTCTGGAAATATTCCACTAAGAAGAGATCGATTACACAAATAACTTGAACTCAACTTACATGAGCACTCTTTGATAAACTTCATTGATATTGTCGCAGAAGAAATGGTGAAATGGTTATGATACTAAAATGTTGTATAGAGGGTCGTGAGTTCAAAAACTCACCTGGACTGTACGATTTTAATTTCTATATTCGGTTCGAGTACATTCCAGAAGTACCCACAAATGTCAAGAATCATTGTACTGGAATGTTCTGTAGCTGTATATATATACTGTATGTGTTCTGGCCGGAGGCAGTCCGCTCCGCGCTCTTGTATGTGCAAGTGCTGAATAAACCTTCGTTAAGTGAACTTAGTGTTTGTCGTTCATCGAATTACACCTTCTTATACGTGACATTATTGTGGTGGAAGCACTATGTATTGGAATTTGTGGCAGCGCACATTATAACGACGACACAGTGGCTCCCATCAAACCACGACAGAGCCGCCGTTTATGTGGCGAGAAACCCGAGTTCGAGCCATATTCAACAGATCGCAGTCTACCGTAGACAGAAGAAGAAGAGGACGTTACGATGACTGCAACTGCGTGCCACCACATGAGACATCCTTCAGGGTTCTCTGGTGACGATGGCCAAGATCCAAACAAGTGGCTGAAGGTATACGAGCGTATAGCCAAATTTAACAAATAGGATGACACCGTGTGTTTAGCTAACATATTTTTCTACTTGGAGGGCACTGCCAAGCAATGGTATGAGAACAACCAAGAGACGTTCACAAGCTGGGAAGTATTCCAGGCAGAATTGCGCAAGTATTTCGGCGACACAGAACGACAGAAGTGCAAGGCTGAAGATAAATTAATGTGCAGGGCACAGCGTCTAGGATAAACTACAGCATTCTACATTCAAGACGTCTTGGAGCTGTGTAAAATAGTGGATCCTAGAATGATGGGGGAAGATAAGGTTGCACATCTCTTGAAGGATGTTGCTGAGGACACGTATCAAGCCCTACTCCTGAAGGAGGTTTCAACAGCAGACGACTTCATAAAATGGTGCCAGTATATCGAGGCAATGCATCAGAAAAGAATTACATGCAAAAAGTTTGAGCGGCTTCCAAACGTCGTATCGATGTCTGTGATGGAGGAAGCAACTGATTTTGCAAGTGTTCTTCGTCAGATGGTGAGAGAGGAAGTTCAGAAGGCACTTGGATTGCATGGCAAACAAAAAACCGAGACGCTTCAAGAGGTCATAAGGAAGCAAGTGGAACAGACATTGAACCCAACCTCTCGTCCTTCATTTCCCTTTAAATCAGTGAAAAGGTCGAGACCCAGGGGGAGTTACGTTCCTACAATGCCGCAGGAGGAACCTGTTTGGGCACCAAGGAAGACTGACGTCTGGAGGACCCAGGATAACCAACCAGTATGTTTCCACAGCGGACGACCGGGAATGTGGTGCACTATTGTCGAGAAAGGCGGCTGATATTTTATGATGCCCGCGCCAGAAGACAGCAGACCGATCTTAGCCGACGCCAACTCCGGGATGACGAAGATGAACAAGAAGACGTGGGTGCACGACGACGTAGGTCACCATCGTCACAAGCTAGCTGCTGGAGAAGACGCTCCCCAACACGCCGATCAAGGTCTCCATCGCCGTTTTGAAGCTCCAGCCGATCACTTAGCCGCCGCAACATGGAAAACTAAAGGGTGTGACCTTCATTGGAGGTGAGGCCACTGAAGAGAAAAATTCTCCGCCGTCGATCACTACAAAAATTGTAGGAAACTACGTCGATATCTTCCTGGATGGCCAACCAGCCCAAGCTCTTGTGGACTCTGGAGCATCATATTCAGTCATTTCGGAGAAGTACCGTCGCCAGTTGCAGGAAACCATATTCGTTGACAGCAAAACATCTCTGCTGAAGGTGGCTAGTGGGAAATATGTAAAACCTACAGGAAGATGTACCATTCGTGTGGGTATAAGTGGCCATGCACAGCCCTTGGAATTCATCGCCTTACAAGAGTGTGGTCATGACGTCATTCTCGGATGGGACTTTTGATAGTTTCTCAGGCAATTATATATTGTGGTCGCTCGAAGATTATGCTAGACAAGATGAGATACTGTGAACAGGAAGATGCACATCCCAGTGTGTGGAGACTATGTGTGCTGGATGAAGTGATCATTCCTCCAGTCAGCGCTAGAAAGGTAACTGTCACGTATCATGCCATGCATCAACCCATGGATCTTGTAATGGAATGTAAGAAAAGCTTGCCACTGAAGAATAACTTGGTCATCCCAGCCTCCGTCGTCTTGTTGAAGAACGGATTCTATGAATTGTGTATATTTAACTGTTGCTGAGGACCACAAATCTTTCCCGATGCATGTGCGTAGCAAACTCTGAGCCGTTAATTGAAGAACAGCTGAGCATCATAGAAACCTCCCATGCCGAGTCTGTGGGCGAAATTAGCGCTACCACTACGAGACAAGATCTTCTTGCTCGACTATCACCAGATCTCACTACAACAGAAGAAGCTACTTGCCATTCTTCAGGAGTTCTCTGAATGCTTCAGTCCACAGGTGACGAGCAAATTAGACACACTGACGATGAAGCACTGGGTTAGCACTCAATACCATCAACTAATAAGCCAGAGAGCATACCATGTGTCAGCAATGGAACGTCGAATAATTCGCGACGAGGTAGAGAAAATGATGAATAATGACATCATTCAGCCTTCACAGAGCCCATGGTCGTCACCATTGGTCCTCATCAGGAAGAAAATGGCAGTTGGCGCTTTTGTGTTGATTACAGGAAGCTTAATAAGATAACTAAAAAGGACGTTTACCCTCTTCCACGAACTGACGATACACCAGATTGTCTGAAGGGGGCTAAGTTTTTCTCAACTATGCACACGTACTCTGGATACTGGCAAATCGAAGTAGATGAGGTTGATCACGAGAAAACTGCATTCATCACCCCTGAGGGCCTGCATGTGTTTAAGGTAATGCCGTTTGGTTTGTGTAATGCGCCAGCGACTTTTGAACGGATGATGGATAATCTTCTAAGGCACCTGAAGTGGACACTGTGTCTTTGCTATTTAGATGACATTATAGTGTTCTCAGATACATTTGATGAACATATAAAAAGACTGAGGGCCGTTCTTAAGTGTCTCCAACAAGGTGGACTGAAACTTAATCCAAGAAAGTGTCTCTTTGGAGCAAAATAAATCAAAATACTTGGACACCTTGTGTCAAACGAAGGTGTGCGGCCAGACCCATAGAAGGTGAGATGTATAATGGAATTTCCTATTCCTAAAAGTATTAGAAATGTGAGAAGCTTCCTCAGATTATGTTCTTATTCCCATCGTTTTATCAAAGACTTTTGTATCAAAGCCAGGCCACTCCAGGAGTTGTTAAAAGCTGATGCTAAATTTATCTGGGGTGGTGCTCAACAAGATACTTTCGTTGTATTGCGAAAAGCTCTGACGACTGACCCTGTCCATGGTCTGTATGATGAGAGAGCACCTACAGAACTACACACAGATGCCAGTAGTTATTGGTTCAGTGATGTTCTGGTGCAAACTTCGGATGGAAAAGAGAAGGTTATGGCCTATGCTTCAAGGACACTTACAAAAGCCGAGAGAAACTACTCAACAATAGAAAAAGAATGTCTTGCTGGGATCTGGGCCATGTGCAAATTTCGACAGTATCTCTATGGAAGGCCACTCATAGTTGTTACAGACCATCATTCACTTTGTTGGCTGACAGGTCTTAAGGATCCAACAGGACGACTCGCCAGGTGGGCACTACGTCTTCAAGAGTATATCATTACCATAGTGTACAAAAGTGGAAGAAAACATCCAAGATGCCGACTGTCTGTCGAGAAACCCTTTGCAAGACCATCAGGACTTTGATGAAGATAGTGACTGTCTTGCTGCACCCCAGGATCTCTCTGCTGAGCATAAGAAGGACTCCAAGATATCTCAAATTATGCTTGTCTTAAATCGATCAGAGGATGTGAAAGGACAATTTAAGGTAGTTAATGGATTACTTTGCAAGAAAAACTTTGATCCGTTTGTAAAGAGGTAGCTACCAGTGATTCCTAAACACATGCGCTTAGATGTTCTACAGAGATTCCATGACACACCTAAGGACGGACATTTAGGATTTATGAAGACCAACGATAGAATCCGCAAGAGATTTTTCTGGCCAGGTTTACTTAGGAGTGTCCGTCATTATGTGTCACAGTGTAGAGAGTGCCAGAGGAGAAAGGCAGGTCCTCAGAAACCACCTGGCCTACGCATACAAATTCCACCAGCCAAAACGCCTTTCCAGCGTGTTGGGATTGACCTCCTCGGACGATTTCCAACATCTGCTAGTGGCAATAGATGAGTTATTGTTTGCACTGATTATCTGACACGCTACGCCACTACAAAAGCCGTGAAAACACGAAGCATCCGAGGTAGCCAGATTCATCGTGGAAGACACCTGTATTAAAACGCGGTGTACCAAGGTCGTTAATTACGGATCGAGGGAAAGTTTTTCAATCGAATCTTGAGACAGAGATAAACCATCAGTGCAACATTATTCACCACATGACGACTGCCTACCATCCGCAAGCTAACGGGCTTACTGAACGCCTTAATAAGACCTTGGCCGACATGCTATCAATGTTCGTCAATGTTGAGCAGAGCAACTGGGATGAGCTGCTCCCTTTCGTGACGATTGTCTACAACACTGCCAAACAAGACACCACAGTATTTATGCCATTTTTCCTGGTGCATGGACGTGAGGCGACTACGACAATGGACATTGTGTTTCCGTTATATCCTGATGACTTGAACGACGATTACATCGGCCAGGTGTTAGCCAGAGCTGAGGAAGTTCGGCAGTTAGCTCGACTCCGCACGCTGCAGACTCAAGAAAACGATGGCCGAAGGTATAATGCGAGCCACCGCCCTGTTATCTACCAGCCTGGTGACCACTTCTAGATCTTCTCTCCTATTCGGAAGTTTGGTCTCTCTGAGAAGCTTCTCAGGCGCTACTTTGGACCTTATAAGGTTGTAAAGCAGTTGTCTGGTGTTACTTATGAAGTTGAAGATTTCGACCCCGACGCAAGACGACGAAAGATCAGAGATATGGTCCACGTACTTCGAATGAAGCCCTACAACAATCCTGCCGCCCAGGGTAAATTCGAAGCTCCAGCGACAGGCAAAAAGCGGAAAGGTGACGAAGAGCGCAGCGACAAAAGAAGTTCTAATAAGATCACCGCCAGGGCGAGCATCAGTCATCGGGAGTCGGAGTATGCAGGACCGATGACTCGGTTACCGGCCAGACGCCACCCGCCGTTTGAAATACGGCGCCCACCATGTGAACGCGGCGCGACGCTGTCAGTGTATGCATCAACTGTCATTTTCGAATTTGAAGTTCTACTTATCATCTTGCAGTGAAGCATTGGATTTTGCATACTTGAAAATCGTGAACTACGGTTAAACGTTGTAAAATTGAGTCGCAACCGGAAAAAGCTGTAACGTCTACAACGCAGTATTTACTTTTGGTATAACAGAGGGCTGAATGCAGAGGTGGCAGCTAGAAAGATTTGAACTGTGTGTGGAACAAGGGGTTTTGGGAAAAATACTCTAGAAAAAGATATTCTTGTCTCAAGAAAGATCGTTCTGGCATGAATGATTTTCCTCATTAATGAAGTCTCGACTACTGATATGATGGATTACCATTTAACCATAATGTGACATTTGCATTCAACAGGCAAAGTTCAGTAGTCTGGTGTAGGAGTACTGCATGCTCTAATTCGAAACAACAAAAATCAACGAAGTGACTATTATTTAACGTTATCAGGTCGCTCATTGAGCATTACTATGCAGTACTGTTACTGGTGACGAGTTATAATGCCTTTATCGTTAACTTCCTAAGAAGAAATGAAAGGTTGAACCCCATCAAAAGACATAAACTCGAGCAAAGAGTTGTTGTTGTTGTTGTTGTTGTTGTTGTTGTTGTTGTGGTCTTCAGTCCTGAGACTGGTTTGATGCAGCTCTCCATGCTACTCTATCCTGTGCAAGCTGCTTCATCTCCCAGTACCTACTGCAACCTACATCCTTCTTAATCTGTTTAGTGTATTCATCTCTTGGTCTCCCTCTACGATTTTTACCCTAGTGTGAACATAACATTTTACATTGATAGCTCCAAAAGTGTGTTTTGCTCTACGAATTCTACCCCAAGGGTGTGTGCATCACAGCTGGAATTTGTTGCCAACAAATGAGACACCTTGCGGTCCCAGTGTAAGAAAATCGACCGACAAAACATCACGTGTGCTACTGCATGATAAGGTATTCTGTTGATTTGAGATACAAAACTGTCCAGGAGATTGATAGGAAAGTCATCTCTCAGGCACTTGTCCCTCTCATCATATACTCTCAAATTTTTACTTTTCCCACTCTTGATCGATCAACCGTCAAGGCAATTCATTTTTAGACGAAAATACTCTTCAAACTACACTGGTTTAATGACATCGTTAGAACCAGTAGGTTTCTACTGGTGTAGAATTTGTGAACTACTTTAGCATTGTCAATATTGTTTTAGATATCATGAAAGAAAATCCTGCTGCTGATTAATTTCTTTGATGATTACTGTTGCGTTCAGTAAACTAATGGAAAACGGAGTTAAAATGTTCACTGTACTAGTACAAATTAAATTCAGCACTCAGCTTACTACAGAAACATCATGACGGCAGTCTATCATAATAAAGCATTAAGTATCTGTAAGACGATTGAGCCTAATTTAATATGAATGAGTAGGATATTACCGACTTTTGACTTCGAAACTGTCTATACTAACTTCATGTCCTGTATCATTCGCAAATGAAAATGTGGCAGTTCATAGATAAAATTATGTATTCACAACAACAACAACAAATATGTCGGCAGAAAACAAATGTGGCATTATGAATTTTGCAGTACCGTAAGGTTTTTGCTCTGACGCTAAGGGGTACTAAAAGTAGCAAAACGAATTTTGCTCGAGCGTTGTCTTACGATTCCCTTATTGAGTTTGTATCTGCGTGCTTGTAGCTCTGCTACAAAAAATTAAAAATCTGACGTTCAGAGAGTCTCGAAAGTCTAACGAAAGCAGCTTGCACCTGGTAGCCAAGCATGTTACCTGGGAACTGGGTTTTTCCTAAAGTGGGTAGACATCATTTTGAGGTTGAATTGTTGGCAAATGTCAGTCAGCCGTGTGCGGTTGGAGTAAGTGTTTCAGTGTGTTGAATTTGTACACATGATGTATCTATACGTTTTTTTCTGTCCCAAATAGAGATTTGATGTCTCCCATTAGTATTTTCACTTCATCTTGATGAATTTTGCTCATGGTTTTTTCGAGTGTGTTGCAGAATTTTTCGACTTTTTCGGTGTTTTCCTTATTTTCGATGTTGGTGGGGGCATGTGCATTGATGAGTCTATATTTTTTATTGGGGCTCTGAATGAGCATTGTCATAAATCGATTGTTAATGGGTGTGCTTTCTTTGAGAGAGTTGATGATAGATCTGTGTTCGAGAAAAGCCATGCCGAAGATTGGTGCGCCTTTCGCTACCTTTTGTTGTGTTTTGCTCTTGAAGATGCGGTAGTTTCCGTAATGCAAGGTTTTATTGTCAGTTAGTCGTGGTTCTTGAAGAACAAAGACGAGAATTTTTTTGTCGGTCGGTTTCTTATGTGAGATTATTTAGTTATCGTGTTTGGATCAATGTATCGATGTTTAGTTTTCAAATGCATGTTTTCTGCTTGTAGGGAAATTTACCAGAGATCTCCGATATTATTCCGTGCTAGCCTAGACTCCGCAGAATCCGAAAATCCAGCTGCCGCCTGTCGACGGGCGGGTTGTGTAACACCTGGGGTAAAGTTGACTTTTCTTGCACAGTAGTTCATGTTTGTTTGTGTTTCATAGGTTTGGCCTGGGTGATACCAGGACCGGACAAGACCAGAGGGTGTTGAAGTCTTTGGAAGAAAATATTTTCAGTCGAGCTCAGTGAGCTAACAGACGGTGACTAGAGTACGGGTGATTTTCACTCAGACGTATCTGGATTTTGGGTTCAACGGGCTGAGTAGCCGTTCAGGACTGTGTTAGTATTTGGTTCACCCGAAGTATTTTATTTTCTCGGTACCATCCATATGTGGGAGGCTTTCACCTATCCACCACACGGGATTATTATAATTATTATTATTGTTATTATTGTTATTATTATTATTATTATTATTATTATGTCATCAGCAAATCCGATATGGTGTATCTTACCACCACTGAAATAGATGTGTATTGTTCGATTCAATATTTCCATCACATAAATGTGGGCTATAATTACGTTACATTGCTGCTAGTAGACATATTCCTCACTTTTTCTTAGACAGTTGCTACCTGTTACTCCATCAAAGGAATTTATTTGCGCAGCATTGTTGCAATACAGACGTCCAAATTATCAGATTTCTGTAATTTCATTTCGATACCAGGTCGTTCTAATCGGATTCAGCCAGTCAGTCTTAATGTGGATATCCAACTGCGGCTCTCATCATACGATAGTCTGGGTAAACCACGTCCTTAATCGGACTGTTGAATCTAGATCACTTATGTATGACAGGGCCGGAATTCTTAAACACTATGGGTAGATCACATAACTAATGAGGAGGTATTGAATAGGATTGGGGAGAAGAGAAATTTGTGGTACAACTTGACTAGAAGAAGGCATCGGTTGGTAGGACATGTTCTGAGGCATCAAGGGATCACCAATAAAGTATTGGAGGGCAGCGTGGAGGGTAAAAATCGTAGAGGGAGACGAAGAGATGAATACGCTAAGCAGATTCAGAAGGATGTAGGTTGCAGTAGGTACTGGGAGATGAAGAAGCTTGCACAGGATAGAGTAGCATGGAGAGCTGCATCAAACCAGTCTCAGGACTGAAGACCACAACAACAACAACAATGGAAAATACTAGTACAATGTGCTTATTACAAATACGTTATTTAAATATAAATATATGAAGTAACGAGATAACAGTTTATTTACAGGACCGGGGCCCCACCCATCAGAGCAGAGCAGAGCAGTGCAGTGCAGTGCAAGATTGGTTTCAGGGCCATGAGGGGATGAAGCTGTTGCCGTTTGCTCTACGATCACTGAACATCAACCAGATAGAGAATATGTGGGCAGAGATAACAAGTTCATTGCCATGTGGACCTACAAATGCAAGCGACCTCTGTACGAATATGGAAAACGTATGGTGGGAAGTAAACCATCACGCTTCATTATCACGACTTGATGAAATCAATGCCCCTACGCCTTCGAGAAATCTTACATAATGATGGTGGCTGGGTTGGTTTCTAAAAGTATATGGCGGTACTATCTGTTCCCGAAAGAACAGTTACCGTGGATGACCATTCAGCTTTTGCTAGAAATGAAATGATAATTAAATTGACACCCTAGCTGCAAACAGGCGTTGATGTACTTCATTGGGGACATGTTGAAAATGTGTGCCCCGACCGGGACTCGAACCCGGGATCTCCTGCTTACATGATCCCGGGTTCGAGTCCCGGTCGGGGCACACATTTTCAACATGTCCCCAATGAAGTACATCAACGCCTGTTTGCAGCTAGGGTGTCCATTTAATTATCATTTCATTTCTAGCAAAAGCTGCATGGTCATCCACGGTAACTGTTCTTTCGGGAACAGATACTACCGCCATCAGGGCCGGCCTTAGCCATCCAGGTGCCCCGGGCGAGTCGTCCAGTTGGCGCCCTTTATTGTATAAATAGCGAACCTGGCAGTGCTTTGCAACACGGTATTTTCGCACTTACCACAAAATTAAAATGTTGACACAGTCACGACACTCGTTTCACTCACAATTATTCAGCCACGAAAATATGACCACTGCCTCCGACTCTTACTGGCAATTACTGACATGTGGGTGCAAATCGTAGCGCTGCCAACATATGCAGTCTAACAAACATTGTGTGGCGCTGTATTATTTCAGTACGTTAGGGGAGAATTCTCTATGAATGAAGTGCACGCATTGCATGATCTATTAATTAATGTACATGAGTCATTAAGTCACAAATATTCGATATAAATACATTCGTATTAATTAAATCATAATGTAATGTATATTTCACAGTCTATATTTTCTTTTATTTGGAGCGACCGGTAGTTTCTGTTGTGACGAGAGATGGTGCGGCTGCATGGGCTCTTCCTTGTTGCAGTTCTTGAAACAAATAAGAGAGGCGCTTTGGTAGAGCCCGTGCTAGCCCGCGTCAAACATGGATGGTTGCAGACAATACGAAGATTGCATTCAGCATGATTTCTCTTCTGCTACCCCGAATTCATCGCGCATTAGTGAGATTAATGACGTATGTTGAATGAGTCTGAATAATATTTTAGTTTCGCGAAATGGGTGATTGTAAATTGTATTTTTTTTTACATGCGTTTAGTACGTGGCGCCCTGGGCGACCGCCCGGGTCGCCCCACCCTAAAGCCGGCGCTGACCGCCATATATAGTTAAAATATGGCTTCCCGGCCATTGACCTTCTTGTGCGAACGCACACGCTATGCTCGTACTCGTACGGGACTTGGTAGATTAATCTGCCACGAGTAATGAGTATGATGGGCAAACATCTATTAGGCGCACTACGAATGTAGTGGTGTGGACATGTTGGGAATGTGGATCTCACGGGGAGCGTGCAAGGGATAAGTCCCTGTAGACGCACTATCCTCTGTGCCCACGGTGGCTCAGATGGATTGAGCGTCTGCCATGTAAGCAGGAGATCCCGGGTTCGAGTCCCGGTCGGGGCACACATTTTCAACATGTTCCCAATGAAGTACATCAACGCCTGTTTGCAGCTAGGGTGTCCATTTAATTATCATTTCATTACTAAAAGTATACTCGTCCACAAAACCCACGTGGGCAATTATCTGATAATCGGTCAAGCTTTGCTTTGTCGCATCTCTTTAGCATACAAGTCCATTTACTTTCAGTCTCCACCTTACAATTCTTGCAATGCAAGGTAATTGAAAAATCTCATCCACTCGACGCCAACTGAGAAATTGATTGGTGCCTGTGTTCTTCAACACACAGCAGTCGTCATTCTCACTGGAGACAGTGACTGTGTGTGTGTGTGTGTGTGTGTGTGTGTGTGTGTGTTTGTGTTTGTGTTCACGCACAATCTGAATCAATACTATTAACTTTAGAGAGACGACCAACAATAAATATTGCATCAAATATGACTGTAAAGTACTTTAATGCGATGGAAAGTTACAAACTGAATTTTTACCCAACCCACGTCCTGTATATTACGTTAATTAAGTAAGATGTATTAACTCTATAATATCGTTAGGAGAGACAGTGCGCTGTTGTTGTCGCGTCTTACGACAAGTGCAGCGATTAGCAGTGCCCAATGCCGCCGCGATTTGTTTATGTTGGCTGAGCGTGGACACTGCAGCAGACGCTTCGCCGTACACGGAAAGAAATCACCTTGGCTCTGACTGCAGTGAGCGTACATCACTGCCTGCATGCTCTTATAGTAACAAACGAGAGACTCACCTCACAGGTGCCATGGAGGAATTGGAACGAGTATCATGTCATTAGTCATCAGAATATAAACCATTGATGAACTGTCCACTCTATTTGAATCCCAAGAAAATAGGAACCTTCTCACAAAGGAATGTGAGGTAATATCAAAATTTATCCAACATACAAAAATTAACTGCAGAGTTTTCATGCACGCATTACTAGCACACAAGGAAATATTATGTCTTGGAAGACTATATTTCATTTCCTCTTCTCATATCAACGCCCTTGTTTTAGTATAAAGTGAGAAAATAAACACGAAAAAATAAAGTTCCTGAGAAGCATACAACTCATTTCCTCTTCTCATATCATAGCTTTTGTTCTAGTATGAAGTAAAAAAATAAACAGTTTAGGGTTCTGAAGCATAATATGACACCAAATTCTTATCGTAGGCGCTATTGGAAACGCAAAAAGCAGGGAGCTGCCCATCTTTTGTGCAACAGCCTGTTTCCTTTCACGCATTACTGCCGCTCGAAGATTCTTATTTCAGGACTTGCCGGCATCAAGTTCTTCAGCAGAATAAGCCTTATGTTATTGTGCTAATTATGGTATGGAAAAATGCAACAAAGACGAGTTCCCCCAGAGCAGTGAGGATATTTGCACACGTCTGTATTCAGCAATGACTGCCAGCTGCCACAACACTTCACCGAATCCATGCAGCAGGCAACACAACTGTGAGTGCACTTCAGACTTCATTCAGTAAGACGTCAGTTGATGGACGGAAACGTCAAATTAACGACGCTTTCCGAGTCGTATTCAATCCAGAATGAGGAGTTATTAAGGTACTTGAGTGTTCTAGCAATTACACTTTGATAATTCCTAAATGAATATTCCAATAAGCAAAAGAGCCCGTTGGTGTGAAACCATAGGTAACTGCATTAATACCAAACTGCAAGAACTTGAGACAATACGTGGACTCTTCTCTCCACTGGGTAACCTGTTGTTGTGGTCTTCAGTCCTGAGACTGGTTTGATGTGCTCTCCATGCTACTCTATCCTGTGCAAGCTTCTTCATCTCCCAGTACCTACTGCAACCTACATCCTTCTGAATCGGCTTAGTGTATTCATCTCTTGGTCTCCCTCTACGATTTTTACCCTCCACGCTGCCCTCCAATGCTAAATTTGTGATCCCTTGACGCCTCAGAACATGTCCCACCAACCGGTCCCTTCTTCTTGTCAAGTTGTGCCACGGATTTTGATGATGATGATGTTTGGTTTGTGGGGCGCTCAACTGCGTGGTTATCAGCGCCCGTACAATTACCCAATCTTTTGCTCAGTCCAATTTCGCCACTTTCCTGGATGATGATGAAATGATGAGGACAACACAAACACCCAGTCATCTCGAGGCAGGTGAAAATCCCTGACCCCGCCGGGAATCGAACCCGGGACCCCGTGCTCGGGAAGCGAGAACGCTACCGCGAGACCACGAGCGGCGGACGCCACGGATTTCTCTTCTCCCCAATTCTATCCAATACCTCCTCATTAGTTATGTGATCTACCCATCCAATCTTCAGCATTCTTCTGTAGCACCACATTTCGAAAGCTTCTATTCTCTTCTTGTCTAAACTATTTATCGTCCACGTTTCACTTCCATACATGTCTACACTCCATACAAATACTTTCAGAAACGACTTCCTGACACTTCAATCTATACTCGATGTTAACAAATTTCTCTTCTTCAGAAACGCTTTCCTTGCCATTGCCACTCTACATTTTATATCCCATCTACTTCGACTATCATCAGTTATTTTGCTCCCCAAATAGCAAAACTCCTTTACTACTTTAAGTGTCTCATTTCCTAATCTAATTCCCTCAGCATCACCCGACTTAATTCGACTACATTCCATTATCCTTGTTTTGCTTTTGTTGACGTTCATCTTATATCCTCCTTTCAAGATACTGTCATTCGGTTCAACTGCTCTTCCAAGTTCTTTGCTGTCTCTGACAGAATTACAATGTCATCGGCGAACCTCAAAGTTTTTATTTCTTCTCCATGGATTTTAATACCTACTCCGAATTTTTCTTTTATTTCCTTTACTGCTTGCTCAATATACAGATTGAATAACATCGGGGAGAGGCTACAACCCTGTCTCACTCCCTTCCCAACCGCTGCTTCCCTTTCATGCCCCTTGACTCTTATAACTGCCATCTGCTTTCTGTACAAATTGTAAATAGCATTTCGCTCCCTGTATTTTACCCCTACCACCTTTAGAATTCGAAAGAGAGTATTCCAGTCAACATTGTGAAAGGCTTTCTCTAAGTCTACGTATGCTAGAAACGTAGGTTTGCGTTTCCTTAATCTGTCTTCTAAGATAAGTCGTAGAGTCAGTATTGCCTCATGTGTTCCAATATTTCTACGGAATCCAAACTGATCTTCCCCGAGGTCGGCTTCTACCAGTTTTTTCCATTCTTCTGTAAAGAATTCCCGTTAGTATTTTGCAGCTGTCAACACCTGATTTCTTTGGGATTAGAATTATTATATTCTTCTTGAAGTCTGAGGGCATTTCGCCTGTCTCATACATCTTGCTCACCAGATGGTAGAGTTTTGTCAGGACTGGCTCTCCCAAGGCCGTCAGTAGTTCTAATGGAATGTTGTCTACTCCCGGGGCCTTGTTTCGACTCAGGTCTTTCAATGCTCTGTCAAACTCTTCACGCAGTATCGTATCTCCCATTTCATCTTCATCTACATTCTTTTCCATTTCCATAATATTGTCCTCAAGTACATCGCCCTTGTATAGACCCTCTATATGCTGCTTCCACCTTTCTGCTTTCCCTTCTTAGCTTAGAACTGGGTTTCCATCTGAGCTCTTGATATTCATACAAGTGGTTCTCTTTTCTTCAAAGGTCTCTTTTAATTTTCCTGTAGGCAATATCTATCTTTCCCCAAGTGAGATAAGCCGCTACAGCCTTACATTTGTCCTCTAGCCATCGCTGCTTAGCCATTTTGCACTTCCTGTCGATCTCATTTCTGAGACGTTTGTATTCCTTTTTGCCTGCTTCATTTACTGAATTTTTATATTTTCTCCTTTCATCAAAAATTCAATATTTCATCTGTTACCCAAGGATTTCTACTAGCCCTCGTCTTTTTACCTACTTGATCCTCTGCTGCCTTCACCACTTCATTCCTCAGGGCTATCCATTCTTCTTCTACGGTATTTCTTTCCCCCATTCGTGACGGTCAGAGTCCACATCTGCACCTGGAAATGTCTTACAATTTAAAACCTGGTTCCTACATCTCTGTCTCACCATTATATAATCTATCTGATACCTTCTAGTATCTCCAGGATTCTTCCATGTGTACAACCTTCTTTTATGATTCTTGAACCAAGTGTTAGCTATCATTAAGTTATGCTCTGTGCAAAATTCTACCAGACGGCTTCCTCTTTCATTTCTTGCCCCCAATCCATATTCACCTACTACGTTTCCTTCTCTCCCTTTTCCTACTCTCGAATTCCAGTCACCCATGACTATTAAATTTTCGTCTCCCTTCACTACCTGAATAATTTCTTTTTTCTCATCATACATTTCATCAATTTCTTCATCATCTGCAGAGCTAGTTGGCATATAAACTTTTACTACTGTAGTAGGCATGGCCTTCGTGTCTATCGTGGCCACAATAATGCGTTCACTATGCAGTTTGTAGTAGCTTACCCGCACTCCTCTTTTTTTATTCATTATTAAACCTACTCCTGCATTACCCCTATTTGATTTTGTATTTATAAGCCTGTATTCACCTGACCAAAAGTCTTGTTCCTCCTGCCACCGAACTTCACTAATTCCCACTATATCTAACTTCAACCTATCCATGTCCATTTTTAAATTTTCTAACCTATCTACCCGATTAAGGGATCTGACATTCCACGCTCCAATCCGTAGAACGCCAGTTTTCTTTCTCCTGATAACGATGTCCTCTTGAGTAGTCCCCGCCCGGAGATCCGAATAGGGGACTATTTTACATCTGGAATATTTTACCCATGAGGACGTTATCATCATTTAACCATACAGTAAAGCTGCATGCCCCCGGGAAAAATTACAGCTGTAGTTTCCCCTTGCTTTCAGCCGTTCGCAGTACCAGTACAGCAAGGCCGTTTTGGTTAGTGTTACAAAGCCAGATCAGTCAATCATCCAGACTGTTGCCCCTGCAACTACTGAAAAGGCTGCTGCCCCTCTTCAGGAACCACATGTTTGTCTGGCCTCTCAACACCTACGGTACGGCCATCTGTATCGCTGAGACACGCAAGCCTCCCCACCAACGGCAAGGTCAATGGGTCATGGGGGGGCTGGGTAACTTATTACTGTTATTTAGGATTCTCTCCGTCCCAGGCGTAATGCAAATGGAACTTCACATTCATGAGACGCTTCCTGCTATTCTTGACAAACATAAGCAACTTGTAATCACTGTGAGTTACAACTGTATGATGATAATGGTACGGGTTTTCAGTGGGTGTGGTGATATTATCCTGTCCAACTGCCCACAGTAACGTTAATGGTGGCGCACATAATTTAGCGTTGACTCCCTACTTAAGAAAGGTAATGAGGTGGCGTCGTCGCTTCTCTCTACTTGGCATCAGCTTGAGTAATCCGATTTAATGAACATAGTACTCCATTCGCGAGCTGCTAACGATACAGTATGACTACAGAGATCATCGTGCGGGTCCTACATTAATTCTGCAGTGAATTGCTTAACGAATAGTATCCTCAGCTATGCAGCTAGAATGACTCATTACACAGGTACTCTATGTTGCACTTGGTTAAGTGATCAGTTCGCTGCAATCCTGCTTCTGCTGTTCGTAAATATGACCACTCGTTATTGGACTAAATATGCGCTACAATCTGATTCGCATGTATATGACATGGGTTAGCGCCGTCACAAAGCAATGACTAGGGACTGGATGCCACTGAAGTCCCGTTACATTGATGGCAAGACAAATGTTCGCAGATCACCTCCACTGCCTCAAAAAACAATTGCATCTTAAATATCGAAGGACTGACGTCCATACTGTCACAGCGCGTTGAAATATAGCGACGACGGCAGATGAATATTTGTGACCGACTGGGCTTCGAACCTGGACCTCCTGCTTACTAGACAGACATGCTAATCACTGCACTATTATTTTTTTTTAAGTTTGAGAAGACTTTCAGCACCAGGTAGGCGGAGGCAAAGAGGGCAGGGGTCTAAGATCCGAGGCCTGGCCACAATGCCACCCATATACCTGTATCATGTATTCCATGTTTGTTCCCATATATGCCTTAAATTGTAGAACAAAACTGAAGTAGTAATTAAGGTAAAAGAAATTATAGTTTGCCGTTTCCAATGGCGTGCGTTCTTTGTAGAACATAACTCATAACAGGCAAAAGGATGACGGCAAAGTACATAACAAACATTCATTCAGAAACATAATTCACAATTTAAGGTATTATGCATTGGATGCATTAGAGGTCTGTAATGAAGACATATTTTTTTAAAAATGAAAGAAATTTCGGAGCCGGAGGGGTTTTGCCAAATTAGAACCGTTCTGATTTTAGAACCAACATAAAAGAAGATTCCAGGAATAAAAAAGTGAAAGAATAGTATTCTGCTTCTAATCAATAAAACTTTCCACCTCCTTGTAGCCCACATAAAGCAATAGGTAAAAAATTTTGAAACCATTCCTTATATTTGTTATTCTTCTTCAACTTACAATGTTCTTCTGCAATATAAAACATGTACACCTCTAAAGTCGAAGTTTTGTTTGTTAACATGTAAAACACAAACTGTCCCAGAAGCCACGAATAACTGTTATTCTTTGCGGACGGGTGATATTTCTAGTCAGCTTGTAAAGCTTCAGTTATCGGTATATGACTTTCTGCGGCTCTGTTGATAAGTCTAATTTCTTCCTAGTCCAGTTCCAAATTCTGATTCTATTTTCACATAAGAATATGTGCGCTACAGTTTCTACAAGCCGACATTTGTCGCAGTTTGGAGATGGTCTCGATTTGATTTTCCATAATCATTCCACTGTGGGTATGGTTTCGTTTGCAACGTCTTACCATACGGCACTGACTCTAGTTGGTAGAATTTTATTGTTGATATTTTTCCAGACGTTCATCCAATTTTTAGTAGGTTAATTTACCTAAGTTGGGTTGTGAAGTCGATGTCTGGTAATATAATCATAGATAGTTCTAGTGTTGGTCCGTGCTGGTGGAAGTCTTATATAGCTCCAATTGACATAGTACTTTCTGACGTAATCTAGGCTGGCATCTATATGTGCTACATTAACAGGAGTGTTCCGATCCCCTGGATATAACGAGAGGAACAGAAGTTTTGTGATGTCTGTCTTAGTGGCATGTATTAGTTTAAAAGCAAGAGTTAGAAACAGTGCGTCACATCTAGTTTTAACGTATTTAATTCTAAGTTATCCGTTTTGCCTCTGCAAAGTTGCCTTGTGGAAGGACACTGAAGATATTTTGTTTCCACCCATACCATTACGCTATAGCTAGTATTTTATGTGCGGTGACCTGTGGTATCGGTAAGACTGTTGCGACATTATATATTTTATGTATGTATTTATAAACTGAACTTTCTGCAGTCGGTCTAACGATTGCATGTCATGGTCCTTCAACAAGTCTCTGATGACATTAAGTTTCCGCTCTCAGTTGCTCGTAGCCATGCGCTTGGAATTCGCCCTTAACCACAGTCCGAGATGGAGTCTCTCTTCGGTTACATCTAACCAGTGTGCACCAAGCACTGTTGTAAGAACCGAGATGCAGTATTTTGGATTTAAAATTGTGTACATTTGTGGTCCCTAAGCTTACACACCACTAAATCTAACTTACGCTATGGACAACACACACGCCCATGCCGGAGGGAGGACTCTAACCCCCGACGGTGGGCACTATCGGGACACAGCAGCCAACCTCTCTGCAGCACCTATCTACACACGCTCCTCGTAACACGCAAATTCCCATGGTAGCCGCATACCACATGCGCGGTACCCCCCCCCCCCCCCACCCCCCGTCCATTATTCCACTCGCTCGCGGCCACACTGTATTCCCGCGAGGGTTCGGACGATGACGTACATCTAGCACTGAAAACTTTCGATGACCCGTCGAGACCTGAATAATTATACAGGATGTTTCAGGAGGAATAGTAAATATTGTAGGATATGGTAGTATAGACAAATTGTAGGAAAAATGCCATATAACATGTGTCCAATTTTATTGAGTACATATAGCTGGGTTCAATGCATTTTCGTTTCGTATGTTGGTCCTTACAGGAGCCAGTTGTCTACATTTCCTTGAAAATGAGCTTCCAGCGTTGTTGGAAGAGGTTCCTTTGGCTACAAGAATGCGTATGTTCCTCCAGCATGACAGGGCTCCTGCACATTCTAGTCGTCAGGTGACACATTATCCAAACCTAACATTTCCCGGAAGATGGATCAGTAAATATGGGCACTTTTCTTGCCCACCAAGGTCCCGAGACCTTATCTCTTTGGATTTTTGCCTGCGGGGATGGTTAAAGATGAAGTTCAAATGGCTCTGAGCACTATAGGACTTAACTTCTGAGGTCATCAGTCCTCCTAGAACTTAGAGCTACTTAAACCTAACTAGCCTTAAGGACATCACACACATCCATGCCCGATGCAGGATTCGAACCTGCAACTGTAGCGGTCGCGCGGTTCCTGGCTGTAACGCCTAGAACCGCTCGGCTACCCCGGCCGGCTTAAAGGCGAGGTCTACAAAGAAAAAGTAAACCCAAGAGCCGATTTGATCGGCCGGAATATGAATAGTGCAGCCCTCATAAAAGAACGCAAAGACGACTTCAGAAGAGCTACACGCGCTCTTATCAAGAGAAGTCAAATGTGCATTGAAGTTAGTGGGGGAATTTTTGAAAACCAACTTTGAACGTCCTCATTTGCCTTTGCTTTGGGTTTGTTAGGGTTAAGTACTAACAGTTGTATCTCTGTTCTCAGTAAAAAGTGGACGCAGTTATATGGAATGTTTTTATGCAATTCGTCTGCACTACCACCTGCTAAAAATCTACTATTCCTCCTGAAACATCCTGTATATGTGTGGTGTCTGTTCTTTCGGACATGTCCGAAAAAAAAGACACTACAAATCTTGGTTCGAACCTGGTCAGGCACAAATTTTCATCTGACGGCATGGTTCTATTTCAACGCCCAGGACAGCCTGGACATCTGTCCTTCGATATTTAATTGATTAACAAGGCTGTCTATTTCGATTCGTAGTGTATGTTCTTTCGGAAATGTCCGAAAGAACACACACACACACACACACACACACACACACACACACACACACTTTTATCTTAAGTGCTACTCGGAAAATGTTTGGCATCTCAGTGATAGTGCCGACTGGAGCTGCATCAACCTACTCATTTCACTAGATATAGTTGTAATTTTCTGAACAATTCCGGTTTATTAAGTGACAGCGACAGTGTCTCTCATCATTTACTTTGTCAGAAACCTGCTTCTTTCTGCCCTAGCCTATACTACAGCAATGAGTGATTGCTCACATTCTTGATACCTTACTGTACGTGCTATTGTAACTGTTGCCAAAGATTCAAATCCCGCTGGAAAAGTATCTTTCAAGTCAAGATGGTTTAGCTCCTCCCCTACTGTCATTGAAAACGATCACAACGAAATTAAGTATAGGAATCCTACGAAACCCTTGAGTTCATATGCTGTGCAGATGAAAAGTAGTTTTTCACAATTATCAGATGACAGATGGAATTTGTCAATTCCACTAATTATGACTGCATTATTAATTGTCGGTTCACAGTCGCTTTTCTACCGCTTATTGTAACTGTTTTTTGAATGTTAGAGCTGGAAGAATAGAAACATCAGATTTTCGCCGTATGGAATATTCGAATTCACCTCAAGTCTTCACGTTTCGAGCAAAGGCAGAATATCCGTCAGAAAAGATGACAACAAGAAGCCAGACCATGCCTGTTTTCTGGCAGATGTGCCAATGACAATGATCTCAATAACAATATTGTACAGCAAAGATACGTTGCCAAGTCAACCACTGGAGAAGCTCCAAAATTGTGAATCGCGTCTGGTGAATACGCTTTCAAGGTTTCGGTCCGATTAAGACAGTAAAACCCAAATAATTGCCGCAGTTATTAATTTATGACATTGAGTTTGCACTGAGTGCATCGATGTATTACAAGTAATTACACTCTAGCCCTAAACCTGGTTACAGAAATGCAAATAAGACTCATTGACATTTTATGAGGATATTGCGGCCCTTGCCACCCGCAACTTTAAGACAAAGCTATAGTCACTTCCGAGGTCACTCACAGAACACATCAGCTGGTATCCTTCCAGGCAGTATAACTGAAACTTGGCAACTGCGCAGAATATGTTTGGCAACTCTGTGACCGACGAGTTACTGCCTTAATGGCACGGAACTATCCTGCTAAATTCACTAGATATTATCGTGTCATTTCAATTGAATAATGTGTGTGATTTGCTCTTGAGATGTGACATAAGGATATCAGTCAATCCTTTTGAGTCAACGAAAGTCGTTCCACACGTGAAATACAACTACTCTCGTCTCTTATGTTGCGATGCATCTGCCATAGCGACTGCTAGGCCATTAAGTAAGTCAAAGACACCGTACCTATTCGCTAGCTCCTAAGCTAGCTCAGCGTGTTCGGTCAGAGGGTTAGCTGCCCTGGTAAAAAAAAAGGAAGTTAATCGATGAACAACGAACTTAGACGGGTGTCTTTACGACGTCCGCCCCGGGCTCAGCGTGTTTGGTCAGACAGTTTAGTTACCCACTGTAATAAAAAAAACTGAGTAAATGGATGAACGAACAACCTGAACGAGTGTTATCCGGACGGCCGCCACGAACAAAAAAAGGGTGACGTGCTTGCCTGTCAGCTGCACGCTGCCTTTGTTCGCCTTTCGAGAGTTCACATTACTCTTTGTTCGAGTTTGCGTCTTTTGGTGGGGCTCAGCCTTTCATTTCTTCTTAGGAAGAAAATGATAAAGGCATCATAACTCGTCACCAGTAACAGTACTGCATAGGAATGCTCAATGAGCGACCTGACGACGTTAAATAATACCCACTCAATTGATTTTTCACATATATCAGTAGTCAAGACTTCCTTAATGTGGAAAATCATTCGTGCCATAACGATCTTTCTTGAAACAAGAATGCCTTTTTCTGGCACATTTGCCCCAAAAGCACTCGCTCCACACACAGTTCAAATCTTTCTAGCTGCCTCCTCTGCATTCAACCCTTTGTTTTACCAAAAGTAAATATTGTGTTGCAGATGTTACACCTTTCTCCAGTTGCGACTCAATTTTACAACGTTTAACCGTAGTTCATGATTTTCAAGTATGCAAAATCCAATGTTTCACTGCAAGATGATAACTAGAACTTCAAATTCGAAAATGTTAATTGATACATCCACTGACAGCGTCGCGCCGCGTTCACCTGGGCGGCGCCCGATTACAGGCGTCGGGTGGCGTCTGGCCGGCAGCCTGTAGCCGCTGCAGCGCGAGGAAACGCTCGAGCGTAAGCTGTTCTGATCGAGAGGCAGCCACGAGCTGTCCTGCGGACTGTTTCTGGAAGTACTTGTTATTGCTGGTGGGTAGAATGTGAAGCGAATTATCTTCGATGTTCAATCAAACTCATAACTTAAGATGATGTCGGCGAACACGCAACTGTAAGTTTATAATTTGCGACGATTACTACTAGACTACATGCTCACCCAACACAACTACATTTTTTTTTACAGTAATAAATGGTTGCACTCACCCATATTTCTGTTCTATATACATCTTAAGAAAAGCTTTTCGAGTGACAATGGTCTCATTGACAGGCTATGAAAACTTAACTCATGAGATTAAAACATTAAAAAAGTCTACCAACAAAACTGTAGTGTTCATAAAATAAAATAGGATAGAATAAAAACACACAGGAATATGGTCCTCACCCCATCTCATACCACACACTCCAACTAGGCTGCATCCTGCTGATCTGTGGGCTCCAAGAGAGTCAATTTGACACTCTGCAGAGTTCCACAGGTGACTGTGTACTGACATCACCACAGTATTACTTAATAACCACAGCTATTGGCTCAACAACAATGCTGTTCTAACAGTCCCCTAGTTTTCTTCATTTTAAAGGCCTATGATAATCAGCCTCTAGCTAATTCGTCAAAGACATAGTGGAGATCCTTTCACATAAGCATTTCCCACTGAAGAACACAGAGAAAAGACTATGCTGAATTATGAGCCCAACTGTGCCTAAATTAAGGTCAGAGCTGGAAACATAAGAATCACCATCTATTTGTCCAACAGCGAATTGTAGAAACAGCCCAGCCTGTAAGATTACTAGATTGCTCAACCAATTTTTTTTAAAAATTGTAGGGCCATGACAAAATTAAGGAGAAACCAGAACCTGTCACTGACTCTCCCAATTTGGCTGTGATCAAGGTTAAGAATCTATATTCCCATGTTATGGCAAAAGAAATGACCGAGTTGATAAAAGGAAATTTTCTTCAATGTAACAACAATTCAAGGTAAGATTCCATCAAATTCATTGAACTTATAAAGCCAATTACAAGTTATAAATATTTAACTTTTAATCACAGATTTATATTACAAACAACAGTTAAGTCATGGAGTCCAGCATTTCAGGGACTACGGATGACAGAACAACCATCCTAAAAGTGGGCATGCCCTCCTGGGGAGGGGATCGGGGTGGTACAGAGATTAATAGAGTTGAGCACTGGCTTTTATTGAAATATTTATATTTCATGTTACATAAGAATAAGACTTCCAATGAACAAATACTGCTAGAATTAGATTTTCATGTCCATTAACCAAGGACACTTCTCCATCGTTAATTTGCTGTCTTATTCACGAAAATTTGCCAGTAGATACTTTGAGCAGGAATACTGAGAAAAATCTGGAGTAATACTTCATCACTCAGCCCCCGTAACCAATCATCTGCAGGGTTAGCCACTTACCAAAAATTTAACAACTGCTAATTACAATAAGCTGCATGACGATGTGACTGCCACTTCCTTGCAAAACTGACTACAAGAATAAATTGTTAATCACAGCCACTGTGACTGTCCACTATTTCTGACAGGCTTCCAGTCAGTTCAAGGGTAGCAGGTAAGTTAGAGTTAAATTCTAGTGCATGTTCAGTGGGCATAGTTAACCAGATCAAGAAGAAAGTGATACAAGTGTTGCCATTCCCATGTGTAAGTGGTCGATTCACAGTGGTAACAAGAGATCCCATGGAAGTTATTCACCTAGTGTGTCTTCTCCTTTGATAGTATGCAATTCTAATAAGGAAATAGATTTGAAGTTAATGAAAATACAGTATTCTTTCCCATCTTCCCATGTTCCGATCAGCATGTTAGTTCAAAATGCAAAACTGAACAGCGTAAATATCAAGCTGATTGCCTGACTTAGGCTTTGTCAGTATTCTTTTGAATAATGAGGAATGACAGCAATGTGATCTTTGTTTAGAGATTTTGGCCAATAATAGCATACAAAAACGAGACAGACACCTACAGACAAAACATCCAGACCAGGTAAGTAAACTCATCAAATTTTTTGGAATTCAACTTTTGCTCGACAGAATCCGGCAGAGTGCATGTGCCTTCTGTGAAAAGCCAAGTCAATTACACTATCAGCTCATCATGGAACTGGGCCACCAACCACACCACAAGCCGACTACATACTGACCTGACTTGCTTAATTTTCTCCACAACAGCCTGAGGTAAACTCACCAGAAGCCAACCTTGCTGTGAGAATAATTTTCACTGCAGCAGCATGACGACAATCATTTACAAAATTTAAATTATCAAAATTTCAATTAATTCTTCCCACACCCATAAAACACACGAAATCATGCATGGAGAACAGTTTGGCGAGGCTGAAGTCAGTACCACTCTCAGATGATGAAAAACCAATTGCTACCACACCTTCATTATAGCCCAAAATTCGTCCTGCAACTTTATGACAGTACTGATGTCGAAAATCTTTTCCAGCTAGATGTTTTTGTATGCTACTGATATGAAAATAAAATGCACGAGAACTGGAAGGGAGGACTACAGGCAAAGACATTTCCTTTTTTGTGAACTGTTTTCTGTTAATCTATCACAGACAAATTGTGTTGGTGTAAGTACCAATGAAGTGGCAGCATTTACTGGAATTAAAAGGAAATTCATGGTGAGCTTATATGCTTTTACTCCTTTAAAATCACGCACTACACGACAGACAGAGATACATTGGCTTCTAAAGTAGTGCAACCAGAAGTCAATAAAATGCCGAAAGATGCAGTCAGTGTTGTAAAATTTGTGAAAGCCCGAGCTTTAAACAGTAGGCTACTTTCCATCCTTCACATTCTCTCTCTCTCTCTCTCTCTCTCTCCCCCCCCCCCCCCCCCATACCTCATCGTTCCTTTTCAACAATGTTTCTATTCATTTTTAACATATTTGTGAGTATTTTTATGTGGTTTCACATACTTTTGCATATTTGTATGTATCTGTGCATGTTTACATATTTTTTTATAACCGTTTTTCTTATCCAGCTCCTCTCTCAACGATCAACACCTATTTTGCCCATTTCTGCATCATTCCCGTTTGCTTTACACCATTCCTCCCACAATGGACTATTGTTCCATCTTTCTGCAACAATTTAGAAAAGCTTTCCATTCCCTGGCTAAAACCCAATCCCACATCCTGTTTCTCAAATGCTGCCTAAACCGCGGAATCCCACCAAACAGCCAAACTGAAGATTCCTTTCTCTGGAACCCACCTCTCCTTTCACAATGACCTACACTTTTTCAGATTCCACCAATCCCTGGTTCTCACAAACCTGGTAACGCAGAAACACAGCTCCATAACACAGGCATCCCAGAACTACCTCTGCTACCTCCACAAGATACTACTACTCTGCAATCCCAACTCATCTCTGAAATTGAATCCCTTGCTCTCCAGTATCTGGAGGAGCACTCCAGACACCACCTCCATAAATTATCCAACCTGCTGACATCCTACTGCCAGCTCAGGCCACCATTAGCCAACCCCTATTGCATCCACAGTGTTCCTCCTCATCTACCCCTCATAGCAGCTAAGCCCTGCCTAGCTGATCTTTTCAACTTGCAACATCCCCCAAAAGTCCTTGCCAACTTTCCACCAAATCCAGAGCCGTAACACTGTTGTTAACCTTTCCACCAAAACCCTAGCTCCACAGAAATTTCAGTCCTATCTGAAGGCCTCAACTTTAGCCCTACATCCAAATTTAACCATGCAGACCTACTCTCCTTCTCGATCCCTGCAATGGAAGCACTTCTTTGCTGCCAATCCCTCCAACTAAAACCACCCTAATTCCAACACTGAACCTTGTCTCTTCCAGTTCATATCATCATTCAACCGTGATTCTCCCCCACTCCCACCTAACCACCTGCTGGTCACCTTCCAGGAATTCCTTACCTTCAACTTAGCCTCACCATCCTTCTCCAGGTCCCTTCCTCAGAACATCAACCTTTCATGGGAAGAAAGAACAGCCATAAGCAACCTCAAAACAAATTCTGACCTTTTCATCCTACCTGCAAACAAAGTTTCCACCACTGTTGTTATGAACTGCAGTGACTACCTGGCAGAAGGCCTCTGCCAACTATCTGACTACTACACCTATAAACTCTGGCAGACTGATCCCATCCCAGAACTCCAACACACTCCAATCCCTGCTTAAAGCCTCAGGCCTTTCCCAGAACATTTCCCACAAATATATTTCCCTCCTCACACCTTCTACGTGCTCCCCAAGATCCACAAACCCATCAATCCTGAACACCCCATTGTGGCCGGTTATTGTGCCCCCATTGAAAGAATTTCTGCCCTCATTGACCAACACCTCCAACCAACTGCCCGTAATCTAGTCTCCCATGTCAAAGACACCAACCACTCCCTTCAACTCTCCACCATCTCCACCCCTTTTTTACCTCCTAGATTCCTACTCGTCACTGTTGATGTTACCTCCCTATACACCAACATCCGTCGTACTCATGGTCTTACTGCTATTGAACACTACCTTTCCCAACGTCATTGACTCCAAACCCATTACCTCATTCCTCATAACACATTACTAACTTTATTCTAACCTGCAATTACTTCTCATTCGAAGGGAAGGCATATAAACTGATCTGTGGCATAGCCATGGGCACCTGCAAGCATCCTCAAATGCGAGTCTTTTGTGGGCCACCTACAGGAGACCTTCTTAGCCTCCCAAAACACCTAACCTAGTCTGGTTCATGTTCATTGATGATATCTTCATGATCTGGAGTCAGGGCCAAGACACCCTATCTTCGTTCCTTCACAATCTCAACACCTTCTCTCCCATCAGTTTCACACGGTCCTCCTCAACCGATTGTGCAACCTTCATGGTCAATGACCTCCTCCTCTCTGATGGCTCCATCTGCACCTCTGTTCACATTAAACCAACAGTACCCTGCATTTTGACAGCTGCACCCCTCTCATACCAAAAATATCCCCTGCACGCAGCCTGGCCACACGGAGACGGAATACTTGCAGTGACAGAAACTCCCTTGTTCAGTATGCTGATGGTCTCACCACGTCCTTCACAAAGAGGCACTCTCCCTCAGAACTAGTCTGCTAAAAGATCTCCCATGCCATTTCCCCTCACATCCCCAAGAACCAGCCACAAAGGAGTGTCCAACTGAACCACACCCTTCGTCAGGGCTTTTATTACATATTATCATGCCTTGAAATGAAGGTAATCCTACCCAAGATACTTCCCAACCCTCCTAAAGTGGTCTTCTGTTGCACAACCAACCTCCCCAACATCCCAGTCCATCCCTATGCCACCCCCAATCCTAACTGCTTGCCACAAGGATCATAACCCTGTGGAAGACCCAGGTGCAAAACCTGCCCAATCCACCCACCATTCAGCACTTCATATTCCAGTCCTGTCATAGGTTTATCCTACTCTGCCAGGGGCCAGGCCACATGTGAAAGCACCCATGTCATTTACTAGATCTACTGCAATCATTTCACAGCTGTTTTGTTGGTTCGACTACCAACCAGCTTTCCACCAAGATAAATGGCCAAAAACATGCAGCTGAACGTAACACTATTTCAATGGCTGCTTCACTACCCGAGCCATCTGGATCCTTCCCTCCACCACCAGCTCTTCTGAACTGTGCAGATGGGAGTTACCCTTATAACACATTGTCTGCTCTCGTAATTACCCTGGCCTCAATCTAAGGTGTAACATACTGTCTTCACACCCTCCACACAATAGTTTCCACCCCGTCTGTCCTCTCATCTCCCCATTCTCACCTCCCACCCAGTTTATTTGCAGCCCTTTGGTAACACATCTGCCCGTCTTTCCCCACTCTTCTCCTTTTTTCCCCACCTCCCTACCCTGCAACCTCCTGATGTTGTGCCTGTTGGCACTCTAGTTCCTGCACATTCCACCAGACAGCATTCATCTCCCCCCCCCCCCCCAACCATACACTACTATCCCTTTCCCACCCCCTCCAGATTGCTGCTTACATCCCACAAGTTACATTCTAGCCCAAGGTGCTGGAGTTGGCAGTTGTGTGTGCGCGCGCGCGAGGTGTGCTTACTGTGCGTGTGTGTGTGTGTTTTTTACTGATGAAGGCTATGATCGAAAGCTTTATGTTAAGTGTCTTTAACTGTGCCTGTCTGCGAATTCCTACCTGGAGTTTCCATTGTTTGATTCAAGATATGCTTATATTGCACATGGAGGTACCTTGGTTGTGTCGTGGTGAAGTCATTCATCTTATTGTGCAGCTGAAGGATGAACTTTGTCTTTTGTTACTGAACAGAAATTCTCAACTTGTGGCTCTGTTTCTGGATGAAAAATGGCTTCCAATATTGTGCTACTTGGATGATGTTTTGCAGAACTGAACGTTAAGATATCATTTCAAGGCCAAAATAGTAATGTCATCTTTCTAAGGGAGAAACTACCTGTGTTTAAGAGAAAACTGACTTAGGAAAACTCAAGTAGAGAAGGGTGACACTGTTGGTGTTTTCTTATATAAATGATTTTGTGAAGGAAAATAAGCCATATGAAAGTAAAATTTGTAGAATTATCATAGTACATCTTGAAAACCTTTGCCAAAAATTCAAAGATAAATTTCCAGAACCTTCATCTAAGTATGACCAGATCCGCAATCCATTCAACAAGTTCATAAAAGCCCACTTGCCAACAGTAGAACAGGAGCAGTTACTAGAACTATCAAGTGAAAGAACACTTCAGAATGTATTTATTATTAAGGCCTCTTGAAAAGTTTTGGGTGCAGGCTCAAAATTAATATTCCAATTTAGTAAGAAGGGTAGTAGCCATGTTATAACCCTTCACGTCAACTTACATGTGTGAGCCAATAGTTGCTGCTTCAAAGATCCAACCATAACTGGATGTGCTTTCTTCACAAATTCAAGCACATCCGCCACACTAAGGGTGAAAATGTCAGAAAATTCCCAAATCTTGAACCATGTGCATTTTTATCATTAACACTTTCGCTGCGGCTGACGCTTATAAGAGTCACGAGAAGCCATGAGCCAGTGCGGCTGATGCTTATAAGCGTCCGCACTCACTGGTGGATTACTCAGTCTACTTGCAGCGTCTAAGCTAGTATCAAAGCGTGTAAACTTTTGTTTTGTGTGGGCAGTTATCAAACATATATTGTTCGTAATGGCGGCTAATGAACCGACGACACCTGGACCTTCCAATGTGAATAGGAGCAGGAAAAGTGTTAAATTGACAGAGGAACAGTTACTTAGTGTACTAGACGACAGTGATTTTCTGCATAGTGAGGACGAGGCATACCACAGAGATTGTCATTTAGAGGCTGCAGAAGAATTTACCACGGAGATTGTCATTTAGAGGCTGCAGAAGAATTGCAGAGTGATGACAGCATGGAAGCACAGCTTTCGAATCTGTTTCGTGACAGTTCCGAATCTGAGGATACGGATCACGACGATTGTGTGGAAATCGACGAGGAAAAAGAGCCCGACCTGTGACACGGAGATAATCCAGGTGAGTCCTGGCATAAAGAACTACATAATAGAAAGAAGTTTTGCAAATTCATCTTGCTGGCAATTCTCCTATGGATTTCTTCAGATTACTGGTAATGGACGAATTATTGCAAGTTGTAGTTGATGAAACAAACGATAACGCAGTTAACATATTGCTGAGCGAAAATACAAAAGAGGGATCTAGGATCTGTAAATGGAAACCTCTAAGTATAGGCGAATTACTAGTTTTCCTGGGTGTTTTGTTACATATGGGTAATGTTAAATATCCGCAATTACAAGACTACTGGAAGAAAGAACCGCTGTTTGAGAATAGAGGAATAGCGATGAGTATAAGCAGAGACCGGTATTTGATCATATCACGCGCTCTGCATTTTGCAAAAAATTCACTTCCAGGAAACCCGACACCAGACAATTGTTTATATAAGATATGACCTATATTGGATTATTTTAACACAAGAATGTCTCAATTGTATTACCCGGGAAGAGATTTATCAATAGACGAATCAATGATTCTTTGGAGGTGAAGATTGTCATTTAGACAATACATAAAGAGCAAACGTAATAAATATGGCATTAAGATGTACATGCTCAACAACCCAGACGGTTTCATAAATAAGTGCACTCTGTACACAGGAAGAAGTGGAGACATGGGGGGAAAAGGTAACACTGAAAACGTCGTTTTGCATTTGCTGGAAGAAAAGCTGCATGTTTGTCATCACATTTACTTGGACAATTATTATAACAGTTTTCATTTAGCTACAACTCTGTTGAACCTAAACACACTTTCCACAGGTTCTCTGAAATTAAATAGGAAATATACTCCAGAAGACGTTGTAGCAGTTAAACTTGGGAGAGGAGAGACAATTGCACGGTATTCTAATGGAATTATGATTGGAAAATGGAAGGATCGACGAGAGGTTTCCCACATTTCCACAGAAAATCTAAATGTTATGGAGCAAGTGACGAAAGCACACCAGCAAATAGTCACGAAACCTTTGCCTATTATTAGGTACAATGCATTTATGTCTGGGACTGATAAACAAGATCAGATGTTGTCATATTATTTATGTGAACGAAAGACTATCCGCTGGCCGAAAAAACTACTCTTTTATGTCATTGACATGCTAGTTTTCAATTCCCTTTATCTGTACAACAAATACTCAGGAAATACAATGACGATGCACCATTACAGAATGAACTTTATAAAGGGTTTCCTTCCACCAATGGATGTTCCACGAAATGTGAGCAAGAAACATCGCAAACACACACACACGTTGTGCAAAAGCGGGAAGCTACTGCAGGGAAGAAGCAAGTTATGAGGAAGCGGTGTAAGAAGAGCGTGGAACAAGGCAAGCACACTGGTACACCATACGAGTGTACAACCTGCCCAGACAAACCTGGACACTGCTTGAACTGCTGTATAATTTCCCATAAGTAGCAAAAACGTGATAATATCGGGGAAATTCCGATTATCAAAGACAACTTCTTTTATTTCTTTTGACATTGCATGGTTTCTTTTTATGACGTGAAATGTTAGAAATTTTTTTCACAAGTACTCAGAAAATGAGGTTTTCTTTTGTGTTAAGTCGACTTATTTCTTATTGCGTTGTAAAGCGTTCACTTCAGCTTTTTGCGAAAGAATTTGTTGTGCTAAATTTGTTTTAATAGCACCGCAATTGAGGTGATAAGGGACACGAGAGAAGCCACCACGTAGGTTGTGTTTCGCCTACAAATTTCTACGCATCTGGGTGTCCCCTGGGGGTCTATGATAAATGTAGACGGCTAATTCTCTCATAGCAGGAGCAAACATGCTACTAAATTGACGACCTCTATCAGAGTCAATCTTAAAAATGCACATTTGAAGTAAATATAATTTCAAATGAATCCAGTTTCCTTTTTTTTTTTTTCCTTCTTAAGAATTTGCATTTTGGAATCCAAATTTTTCCTGAATGCAGTGGATTTGTTGCTTGTTTGAATTGTATTTTTTGTTACACTATCAACAAATCACGAACATTTGAATGACGCCTGTGACCCCTATAAGTGTCAGACAGCAAACAGACTTTATTTGCAATTCGTATAGTATTGAAAAAGATATAGAACTGTCAGGTGTAGAACTTACAGATCTAAATGTTTATATAATAGCACTTTACAGGTCACCCTCTGGAAACATAGGGACTTTCTACAAAAATCTAGCACCAGTAATAGAAAATCTAAGTAAAAGAAAATCATATAATGTTCTAATATGTGGTGACTATAATATAGATTTTCTCTCAGAAAACCCCAGCCATCTAAGCATTAAAAATTTTATGAACAGCTACAACCTAGACCTAATGGTTAACACTCCAACCAGGATAACAAATCACAGTACCACTTGTCTGGATCAAGTAGCAAGCAATATAAATTGTACTGTATCCTCCGTCAAACTAGGATTTTCAGACCACAATGCATTAATTATGCAGGTCTGGTTGCAAAATAACAGTCACGAACACAATAAAATCACTGTACAGAGGAGAAACTTCAATAAAACCCACATGCATACTTTCCTCTTTGATATACAAAATGAAAACTGGCAAAATGTATACGAGGCTCAAACAGTAGACAGCAAATATGAAGCATTCTTGGATATTTTCTGTTATTATTTTAATTGCCACTTTCCCTTACAAACAAAATGTATCACCAAAGATAGAAAACTCTCCAGCTGGATCACCCCAGGAATCATTAGATCATCACAAAGAAAAAGAGAACTTTTTTACATGAGCAAATCCAAACTAGGCAGTAGTGAAGCATTTAAGTCATACTTTACTCTATATAAAAAGATATTAAAGAACATAGTAAATGCAGCCAAAAAGCTACAGAATGATAACTACCTCAAATTGTCATCAAATAAGAGCAAAAGCATGTGGCAACTCATTAATATGAATACTAATAGAGGAAAACAGTTACAAAGTGATATTAGCCTAAAAATAAATGGAAAATTAGTCTCCTGTGGGAAAGAAACAGCAGAGGAATTCAATAACTACTTTACAGAAACAGTAGAAAACCTGGCTAACCATCTTAAAAATAGCTGTCCCTTATAACTAGAACCAAACTTATGCTCAGAGACTCTATTTCTAAGGCCTACATCTGAAATTGAAATAGAAAAGACACTTCATAGCAAAATAAAAAAAAAAATCATCTGCTGGACAAGATCAAATCCCATGCTTCCTCCTTCATAATTGCAGTAACCCAATCAGTAAACCCCTCGCTCACATAATAAACTTCTCATTCCTGAATGGTACATTTCCTGGCATGCTCAAAATTGCAAAAATTATACCTGTCCACAAAAAAGGAAGCAAAGAGGATCCCAGTAATTATCGACCCATTGCACTGCTTTCAGCTTTTAGTAAAGTATTTGAATATATAATGGCCACCAGAATCATGTCCTTTCTAGACAAAGGAAATATCCTGTCACCTGCTCAGTTCAGCTTCCAAAGTAAGAAAGCTACAACAGATGCAATACAAGAATTTCTAGATCATGCACTGGAGCTTGTGGACAAAAAACTCCCAGCCATAGGTATATTCCTAGATCTAACAAAGGCATTCGACATGGTTAACCATAGTATACTTCTGCAAAAGATGCATTCCTATGGAATAAGAGGAAATGCCTATGACTGGTTTAAAAGCTATCTGGAAGATCGACAGCAGTATGTCGAATTAAATGAAACTAAGCTCTCAGGTACAGCTAGCACAGTACATTCCTCCATACATACCATAAAGCAAGGCATTCCCCAAGGCTCCGTCCTGGGCCCTTTGCTGTTCTTACTTTACATAAATGACCTTCCTCACAGCCTACCAAACACAAAAACCCTTTTATTTGCTGACGACACCTCTATACTCATATCTGCTCCCGAACAAATTCTCCAATCCAATATAGATAGAACCACAGATCAAATAAGTCGATGGCTTCAAAGTAATAGGCTGCTGATTAATGCAAAAAAGACAATTGGAATAACCTTTCACACTGCCCAAAACAGAAATCCATCACAACCAACTATATCACTGGAAAAAAATAATGTTAAACTTGAAAATGAAATAAAATTTTTGGGGGTCACTATTACTGATACGCTCACATGGAAAAGGCACATTGACGTTACCAGCACAAAACTTAGCAAAGTATGCTTCATGATTAGATCAATAAGGAACGTCACTAACACAAGTACCCTAACCACAATGTACCATGCACTCTTTCACTCCGTACTTAACTACGGAATCATCTTCTGGGGCCAAAATTCTGAATCAATTAAGATATTCAAACTGCAAAAGAAGGTAGTCAGAACAATTATGTTCAAAAAACAAAGAGACACTAGTAAACCATTATTTAAGAAACTAAATATTTTGCCCCTCCCATGCCAATACATATTAGAATTATTATTCTTTACCAAAAAAAGTATCAACAAAATTAGCAAAAATATGGACTACCACGATTATGACACAAGATCAAAAACCTCTCTAAGAATACTTCCCCACTCAACAAAACTGTACAGTGATGGTGTCAAGTGCATGGGAATAAAATTATATAATCATCTTCCAACTTTTATACAAGAAATCCAAGAAATAAATAAATTCAAACAGACAGTGAAATCTCTTTTATTAAAAGAATGCTTTTATACCATCCAGGAATATTTGGAATCAAAATTGTCTTAGTGCATGATAAAGTATCAAAGCTGAATGTTGTTAAGTCAGTTTTGTCACATCATGTAACAATTCTCTGTAAAGCTGTAACTTTAAGTAACATAATTTTGTAGGTAATGTAAAATAATCTTTCCTCTGTATTCTTGTTTACTATTTTAGACTCCTGTAAACTGTATATTTGTATTGACTTATCCCATATCAGTTGTACAAGCCATTGTACTGATTTGATCCACGGGACAAATAATAAATAAATAAAACATGACCACAATACAGTCGAAGCTTATTTGAAGTAATGCATCTAAGGTGTCATCATTAAGTCAGTAGAGAACATGATCCTACAGATCTTACAAGGTCTTGACGTCAGCCTGTACCTCAGGTGTGCTTACGAGCATCAGTTCCGAGTGGTACCTACTGTTTCAGAGTGTTACCGGCCCACACTCGCACGTTGCCGGGCCGCACTGGAGAGTAGCGTGCCTGCATCGATGCCATAGCGAAAGTGTTAAATGTAATACAGATGGAAACAGGTAAACTTTCACTAATTTTTAATTAAATGTGTACACAGTGAAATACACACAGGTCTACTTGCTCAGTTCCAATAACTGCACACTCAGCTGTGATTATTTATAAACTAGTTGTAATTGTTAACTTCCACCACCTTTGAGTAATACAAGTATATGATAATTTAAAGAAAATGTTTAACTCTCATGTACTCTAATAATTATTGTTACTGTTATGATAATTGATAGTTGCAGTAATTACAAGTAAATAGATACCAAGGGCTAGTTTTGTACCAAATATGAGAAGTACTTATGAAGGAAAGAAAGATGGGGGCAGGGGTCAAAATAATTTATTTATTTAACAAGTAAGATAACCAAACATCCATGTGATTTAAGAAGTCACTTTATTTTCACAACCAGTTTCATTAATTCAATATGCCAACTTCAAGTCCCATAGCACGTCATGTGTACACATTAAAACATGTTGATATTGGCATACAGGAGCCATCAGGTAGATTGACAAATTCTCAAGTCTTCAAAGGAAGCACTTTAAATAAGAATTCGTGGCATCCAAATACTGATGGCTCCTGTATCTCAATACTGACATGTTTCAATGTCTATATGTAAGGTGCATGTGCGGTCTGAAGACAGCATATTGAACTGCCAAAACTGGCTGTGAAAATAAAATAACTTCTCAAATCACACAGCTATGTGGCGATTTTCCTTGTAAAATATTTGAGCTGCCACAGTTGTGTCCACAATGGATCAACAGAGATTAAAATAATTTATGCTTCAGAAGGGGGTGCAACAAAAAGTTCGAAAACTGCTGGCCTAGTAGTTAAAGTTTTAAAGCCTAGCCACGCCATTATGGGTAAAGTGGTTTATTATAAATGTTATGTGGACAACACTTTGTTGCTTGTTGATGGCCCTGTGGAAGATGGAGGAAAACAGAAAAAAGTCAGATGCCCATAGAAAAATTGAATTTACCATGGACCACGAAACTGACAGCAATTTTGAATTCCTCAATTTTAATATTAAAGGCACCACAATAAACACACATTTACTGTTTGCAGGAAAGCGACAACTAATACTGTGATTGCTAATGATTCACGACATCCACAGGTTTTTAAAGAAACTGTCTTCCGTTAAAATAAACTTGGCAGTCAATTTGCCAGTGAGCATGAAGGCTAGAAATTGAAACTACACATCATTAAGAAGAAGGCGGTTAACAACAGTTATGAAGTACATATCGTTAATAAATTGCTATGCAAAGGTATTAAGAACAGGAAGAAAAACTAAACAAAGTAAAAACAAAAAGGTCCCTTTGCCATATTATGTGACAATCTTGCAAAAGACTGAACATTATTAAACCACACTGTGTCAAAACAGCATTCCAGACAAACTATTGAAGTATAACCTGAAGCATGATGTCAGCACAAAAATAAATAAGTTTGTGAGATCAGATATGCAACCTATGATGCAAAGTTTACTGGACAAACAGGAAGAATATATTCAATCATATACAAGGAAGACAAGGACACATTCAGAATAAGTAACTATGATAAATAAGCTGTTGTGAATCACTTTTATCTACATCTACACGGATATCATGCAAATCACATTTTAAGTGCCTGGCAGAGGGTTCATCAAACCACCTTCACAATCTCTATTATTTCAATCTCGTACAGCGCGGAAAGAACAAAAACCATTTATGAAACAGGCCACTGTCTTAAGAAAATGTATGGCTGAAATCTTGCTGTAGAAAAGGAACGGAGAACTCTTGATCTGCTGGAAGAATTGGAGACTGCCATTCATGGGAGGAAAAAAGTCGCAATATTTTGAACATGCATGTGAAAGACAGTGCAACAAGATTTTTTACCAGCTTTGCAGAATTATTTTAAGAGATAATTATAGATTTGCAGTACTTCTTTGGCAGAATAGTTAGAGTCTGATGATCACAGACTTAGGAAATGAGGAAAAATGGGCAACCAATAAAAACAGCAGTATGGTTGAGCCCATAGCTGCACTTATACAGTAGTACCACATACACTTGAGTACACAATAACTCCCAGACCACTGCATACGTGTCAACTAGACACTACCAGGTGTACCGGTATGAAATGAGCGTTAAGATACAAATATGTCGATAGGGAACATTTGTTGTTCACGAGCCTTAATTTTTTTTGTTTGGTTGGTATGACATCTGTCAAAGATATTTAGTTTACATCAAGTCATGGAACAAACAACGTCATATGTTTTCATTGTGTTAAGAATGTCGAATTTTGTTCCAGAAAGTGATGATTTGTGGAAAGCATTAACTTTTTGTTTTCATTTGAAAACAAGTGCTGCAGAGTCACATCGAATGCTAGTTGAGGCATATGGTGATCATGCTCTATCAGAAGCAACATGCAAAAGATGGTTTCAACGGTTCAGAAATAATGATTTTGATGTAAGAAATGAAGAACGTGGAAGACTACCAAAAAAGTTCGAAAATGCCGAATTGCAAGCAATATTGGATGAAGATGATACTTTGAGTCAGAAGCAAATGGCAGCAATGCTAAATGTTGCACAACAAACTATTTCTGACCATAGGAAAGATCCAAAAGTGTGGAAAATGGGTGCCACATGAATTGAATGAAAGACATATGGATAACCGAAAAACCGTTTGTCAAATTTTGCTACAAAGACATGAAAGAAAATCAATTTTGCATCGAATTATTACTGGCGATGAAAAATGGATTTATTTTAAGAAACATAAATGGGAAAAATCATGGGTTAATCAGGGACAACCATCAACATTGACTGCAAAACCAGACCAATTTGGCAAGAAGACAATGCTCTCTGCTTGGTGGGATCAGAAAGGTGTGGTGTATCATGAGCTTCTAAAACCCGGTGAAACTGTGAATACTAATTGCTACAGACAACAAATAATCAATTTTAACTATGCATTGATTGAAAAAAGAACATAATGGGCCAGAAGACATGGCAAAGTAATTTTTTTACATGACAATTCACCTGCACACAAAGCAAAACTGGTTCAGGATACAATATAAACACTTCGCTGTGAGCTGCTACCCCCACCCGCCATATTCATCAGACTTGGCCCCTTCCGACTACCATTTGTTTTCATCAATGGGACACGCATTGGTTGAGGAACACTTCGATTCCTACGAAGAAGTAAAAAATTGGGTGTCTGTCTGGTTTGCTTCAAAAGATGAACATTGCTATTGACGTGGTGTCCACAAATTGCCAGAAAGGTGGTCAAAATGCATAGAAAGCAATTGTCAGTACTTTGAATAAAATGTTTTTAGTGTTCAATTCAAAATTAGTGTTTCATTTAAAAAAAAAAAAGAGAGCTCATTTCATACCGGTACACCTGGTAAGTACACAGCAGACTAGCAGAATGTAATGTGCTGTAGTGCGAGATAGGATGGCTATTGACAAAAGTTGACAATTTTAATGTAAGGTGAAGGCCCACAGTCAAATAAGTTTTTATTTTATGAACTCTGCAGTTGCATCGGTAGATTTTTTAATGTTTTAACCCAATGAGTTATGTATTTACAACCTGATTGATGAGAGCACCGTCTTTTGAAAAGGCTTGTTAAGCTGTGAGTAGGATGGAAATTAGTTGAATGCCAACAATTATAACTGTAACACCTGTGAAGTTTCTACGAAGATTTTATTTTTATGTATTGCTCATAATATCACAGAAATCTGTAACAACATATTTACACCACCAATTAAATATTTAATGTCAACATTTAATTTCTGAGGTGTATAAGCAGCATGAACAGAATGTTGTTGCAGTCTGATACCAAGTTATTTCCTGTGGTCACTTTTCATGTTCACAATGCAAAGTAATAACATGCAGTATGTTACTGTGCCTGGTAACAAGACCTATTTAGTTCCCATTATGGATGCATAAGCAGCTCACCTTGCCAAGTAATAAATTTCAGTAACATTTACAAGAACACTGAAGGTAATTGATGACAATACACTAATAGACCTTAGAGAGAGAGAGAGAGAGAGAGAGAGAGAGAGAGAGAGAGAGAGAGAGCAGGGGGAGGGGCAGATGTTTACCATGAGTAATATAGGTTCTAAATTCATCAAGTCTTCATTTGCTTCAACTTCTCATAACAGTCTTTCTCACAAAAATTTAGATAAATAAAATTAAATACAATACTATGAAGCCACAAAGTAAACCTGGGATCTCTGCAGGTATCTGAGCGTCTTCAAAATGAAAGAGAGAATGTTTCTAAACTAGCTGCAATAAGTATTTGGAAGTACTTTCGTACAACAGTGTTTAATGCACTAAGAGAAGTTGGAAAGAAGTTCACGAATATGTATATCTAAATCATCAGATAGAACAGTTACATTATGGAATACATGTTCCAAAAAATGTCTAATTTAGCTCCTATTTAAGAAATAGAAGGAAGAAGATTACACTACATTAGACTGTGGTAAGTATTCACTGATGGATACAATATCATCTGTATGTGTACAAATTATAATGAGTATTCATAGATTTTAATAATGGGCCTGTGTTTTTGTTATACAATATTATTTGAACCAGATGACACAACTAGTCATTTCTGGACATGATGCAAGTACAATACTGAAATCAGAGAAAGAAGCATCTAATCTACAGAGAAAATAGCAAATGATTTTTAAAGGTATTAATTTCTGTTACATTAACAGGATAACTTCAAGCTCTAGAGGGTGAAAAGAACATGGCATATATAGCTTTGTACTGCCAAAAGTAGCCCACCTTCAATTAATGTATTCTTCCGACAAAAAATAATCACCAAGGTACAAAGTTGTTCTATCCTTGGTGTGCAAATTTTCAAAAAGTTAACCATTCAAAACATAAAACTCTTAATATTCAATTAACTTTGCTATAAAAGTAATTTTCATTGCATTACCTCACCAAAATGTATTGGCCAAAAGGGTAATTAGAATACTTCTCATAGGTGTGTGTTTAAGCAGTTTTGGGTATTAATCGCAATCTCAAATGTATTTTTCAGCAATATAACTGAGTATGGATAGTTAATTGCCATTTGCAGGACAGGGTGCACAAAGCTACAACATAGCTGTTGGTCCTTTTTTTCATATGTGGCTACAGGACTAAGCTTTACAATATGTGCTTAGTTACAGTATGTACAACAATAAAGTTCTAAAGTGCGCGTCATGTATGGCGGCGGCCGAGTTTAGGTTCGTTCTGCGCATCTGACGTCACAAAACACAGTCAGCCAATGAACAGAGAACGACGTTGCCAGAGCTCGACTGCAGTGCAGAGCACGGACGAGTGTCTTCAGTTTTAGAAATGTCCAATCATAAATAAAGTAATTGAACAAAAGCAGTGTCTTGATTGCAGACTTTCTTTTATAGAAAGTTTGGAAAAAGCATTCTTTATACCAATTGCTTCATATTCTATTAATTAATTAAACCAAACAAGCAATAAGTCTCCTAATTCAGGCGATAGCTAGGAAAGGTGTTTGTATCATTCTCACTAGCCGCTTTTTCGCAATAAAGAACAGCGGTAATTGTTATTTCCTATTGTACTTCGACGAAATGTGAGTAATTCATAGTCATACCAACACTGTCGGTATTTTGTGTGATATTTTAAAACCCTCCGGGAGCTGTATTGAATGATGAGCCACACTAGCGTAATGGTTAAGTGTATGGCTGCTAAGTGAAAGGTTCCGAGTTCAAACCTTGTTCAGTGCTGAATATTTTCTTTATTTAAAAACCATATAGAAGTGTCTTACTTCATGAATTTTATTAGTCTGAATGTAATGTTTTGAAATTTCTAGTGGCAGCTAAAATCGACCATATGGACCATAAGTATACGCTATGAACTTTTACCTCTGCAAACTCTTCAAAATTTCGTGCAATGGTTTACTACATCTAATGCTGCACAATAACTGCATTGAACATCGAAACAAATTTAAGTAATTTATGGGGGGAAGGTATCAGTCAAGAAGGTGTGTAAAAATTAAATTTTTGGGCCAAATAGTTTTTATGAAATCGAATGATAAAGTGTGTCAAAGCAGTCGAAACACCATGCGTCTGCACAGGCGAGCAATGCAATGATGACAAAGTCGCGCACATCGCGGAATGCGGGCAGCACGTCTCTGTAGGAGCGGAAGGGTTAATGCGGCTGTGGTGGCTTTACAGTTGACTTCATAAACTGCGCGCTCCCCCCTAAACGTAAGTTTGCGAACTATGCTATGGCGCTGCTTCTCTTGGCGCGTACAACTGGCAACGCAGCAATCTCACTCGTCTGGGCGGGCATGCGCGAACCGCCAAGATAAAAGAATTGAACTATAGTAGTAGACCACAGATTGAAGCAGCAGCTGGCAAAAAATGTTATGTGCCCAGAAATTGCTGTCAGTGTGAAATGAAATCACAGAACATGAAGCTATATGGCTGTAGTATGCAAATTATAAAATCGCTTCAAATGGACAATGAATCTCTCAGTGTATCAATAGAATTAGCATAGTTTTGAGAAGGCATACAGGGGGCATCACAGTTCACAATTTTGTTGCACCTTTTATTAAGCTAAACTTCAAATACTTGTAGCAACTTATCTTCCAATATCTTAAAAGCCTGATTATGTAGGAGACAATATCCGATCTAATCCAAATTTCTTCTCGGACATCTCAGGGGCTCACAACTGCCATGTTTGTGGTGGTGGTGGTAGTGGTGGGGCGAGAGATGGGGTAAGAGAGTGCAAGCCAACAAACAATGCTGTTTCTTATTGTATGGTGTTCAATACAGGGAAGCACTCTCAGCAAGTTTAATTTTATTTTAATTTTCGATGCTGCATTTACACTCCCTATTAACGATAGAATGCTCAAAGGGGGTCTGAAGCATTTTCACTGTTTAGTCAATCATCTGATCTCTGCACAGGCTTGGTTTACACACACACACACACACACACACACACACACACACACACACACACACACACACACACACACACAAAAAAAAAAAAAAAAGAAAAAAAAAAAAAAAACACAGAATAACGTCGCCATGGGCGGAGTTGTGTAGTATGCATTTCTGCCACTAGGTGCGTATAGCACAACTCATTGCCCGTTCAGTGCCGCCTGTGTTGTCAACCTGGCTTGTACTGTTCATCTGCAGTGACTGTTTTTGCTAGCGTTGTTTGCTCGACTTAAAAATGGCAACATGTTGATTGATGACAAACCTTGTTCTGGACATCTATCAACTGCCCAAATCAATGAAAATATTGAAAAAATTCGAGAGCCTGTGCTCAAAGACCATCGACAGACAACAGACCCACTGTCATAGATTCTTCAAAAAAGACCTGATTTGTGGCAGACAGGAGACTGACTGTTTCACTACGACAATGCGCCTCCACACACAGGCATCTCTGTTACAGTTTTTGGCTAAAAATTTCTTGATTCCACTGCCCCACGCACCTTGCTCACCTGACCTTGCTCCATATGACTCTTTTTTTTCTTATTTCCAAGCATGAAAAGGGGCATGAAAGAACACCAATTTGACAACAGCCATTTCTAAAGACGACTATAAGAAGTGTTTCAAACAGTGGAAGCACTGGTGGGGCAAATATATTAGTTGTAATGGAGAGTATTTTGAAGCGGATATGGTTGTTTTGTAAACAATTTGAAAATATGCAGCTTTCAAACAATAATTCCGGTTTTTTGGGTACCCCGTCATAAAAGACGGCACAAGATTGTCATGCAAAAACCATTCTAGACATTATAGAATATTGTCAATCTAATCAGACTCATATATGCATCTATAGCATGCATGAAATTGGAAAGAAAATTATTAATTTGTCTTGTCAATAATGAAGTGGTTAGAAATGGAGCACAAGTTTGCGTCAAAAAAGGGAGGAAAGAGATATGTCAGTTTAATTTTCAGAAGAAAATCTCGGCATTAGTTTCAATTTAGGGAAATAATGAAAAACTTATATATGGATAGATGGACTGGGATTGGGACTATGTTCCTACAGAATGAGAAACCAGTGTACTAACTACTGATCCAAAGCCTACATCACATAATACTTTAATATCAAGGTGGCTCATTCTTTCTGTATATCTATTTTGTGTATTGTGTATTGTTTAATCCTTATTAGTTGTCTCTCTCTCTTCAGAAACTAAGTAAGGAGATTTTCATAAATAGCTACAGTTTGAAATTCAAAGCCTTTTTCCCAAAAAAATTTAAATACAGGCAATGCTACTGTCTATTAAAGTTTCAGTTAACATAAACAACAACTCTCTTTTCTGCACAAGCTTATATCATACAGCTAACCACATTAAAATTATTACTATAATAATAATAATAATAATAATAATAATAATAATAATAATAATAATAATAATACTAAACACTGACTATAATTTACAATTATATGTCTTACAACAGGTGGGCATAGCAGTCATTAATATTCATACTTTTAATGACCTAATGTTACTTAATTACCTTTTTATTTATTCATTTTAATTTAAACACCAATTTATGTTTCTACTTATGCAGTCATGAATACACTAATGTACAAACTGGGAAAAAAAAAAAAAAAAAAAAAAAAAAAAAAAAAAAAAAAAAAAAAAAAAAAAAAAAAAAAGAGAATCCATTATGCACTCAAGCAAGGTGTCACTAACCTATTAGTAGACTAAATGCTATGATTGATAGCAGTAGTTTTATTTGCTGTAGTAGTAGTGGTGGTGGTGGTGGTGGTGGTTTCAGTAGCAGTAGTGGTAGCAGTAGTACACCCAACTCGACATCATCATAAAATATGAAATGAATTATTAGAATTGCAATTTCAGAATATAACTGTCTCGAGTGTAAACAAGAAGATGAGAAAAAAGTTGAGTAACTCACATTCACAACTTAAAACTTTGCTTTCTGAATGCAAGCCAGTCCATGAAGAAAATTTTAATATCCCTTGCACCTGCAAGGATAATGCAAGTTTGCATAAAAGATACAGGGTATTAAAGGGCCTTCTTTGTTTACAAAGTCGATGTACAGTAGAGACATGAAGCGTTGTGATATTCAAAAACCATTCTGACTTAAAGAGTGTGTCATATTACCAAGCAGAATTATTAGTGCTAGCTAAAATTGGCAGCATAACTTCACTGAAATTGATACACAGAAAATTTCTTCTGAGATACCTGCAAATCTGAATTGTTTTGAGGCAATGAAGAAAGAGAGAGTGGGCGACAAACACTAGAAAAAGAGATACCCTTGACAACTGGAAGACAAACAGGAGACAAAGAATGTGGATACTAAAGCAAGACCTCATCTGTCAAAGTTTGCATCTACAACTCAAAGTGTCAACATTATAACTAATACACTGATTAAGGTAAGTCTGAATAATAGAAGTGCCCTGTGGTTTCTAAAACAACCCAATTAAAGTTACTTTTCTATCAATATGTGAACATCTTGACAAAAAACGGTACGTGATGTAAGTGCATCCAATTTGTTGAATGTCATTAGAGATGAGGAAAGTCCGTTCTGTCAAACACGTTTACAAATTTAAGTTTGGATAAAGTTTGCAGACTAATTCAGGATACTAGCAACCTTAAGCACAGCACAATGAGCTGCTGCTAATCACCGACCAAATTTTAGGACAAGATTTGGATTGGGAGTGAAGTCATTAAAGTTAATAGCAAAAAATGCTAGTCATTAGTGATGTTGTCTGCTCTGGTGGTTGTTTGAATGTTTGCTGTATAAGTAGATAGCACTACAATAAACAATGTGCACCATTACTAACAAGGGAACCTCCCCATCGCACCCCCCTCAGATTTAGTTACAAGTTGGCACAGTGGATAGGCCTTGAAAAACTGAACACAGATCAATTGAGAAAACAGGAAGAACTTGTGTGGAACCATGAAAAAATAAGCAAAATATACAAACTGAGTAGTCCATGCGCAAGATAGGCAACATCAAGGATAGTGAGAGCCCAGGAGCGTCATGGTCCCATGGTTAGCATGAGCAGCTGCGGAGCGAGAGGTCCTTGGTTCAAGTCTTCCCTCGAGTGAAAAGTTTAATTTTTTATTTTCAGACAATTATCAAAGTTCAGGCACTCACACATAACCAACTTCGCTCTCCAAAATTCCAGGCCATGTTCAGATTTGCTTGGACATATGCAGGATTTGACAGTCTACACACGGAAAAATTTGAAAACATTAAAAACATATGTTTTGACGGAGCACAGGGGAAACTGTGCGACTGTGAAACTGTTGCAGTTTATGTGACAAACTCTTATGTTTTCATCACTTTTTTGGGAGTGATTATCACATCCACAAGAAAACCTAAATCAGGCAAGATAGAAGAATCTTTTTACCCATTTCCCAAGTGTACAAGTTAGGTGGGTCGACAACATATTCTTGTCATGTGACGCACAAGCCGTCACCAGTGTCGTATAGAATGTATCAGACGTGTTTTCCTGTGGAGGAATCAGTTGACCTATGACCTTGCGATCAAATGTTTTCGGTTCCCATTGGAGAGGTAAGTCCTTTCGTCTACTAATCACACGGTTTGCGGTGTGGTCGCAAAACACAGACACTAAACTTATTACAGTGAACAGAAACGTCAATGACCGAACGGACAGATCACAACTTTGCGAAAATAAAGAAAGTAAACTTTTCACTCGAGAGAAGACTTGAACCAAGGACCTCTCGTTCCGCAGCTGTTCACACTAACCACGGCACTCCTGAGCCCACATTATCGTTTATGTTGCCTATCTTGCGCAATACTCAGTTTGTATATTTTGCTTATTTTTTTCATAGTTCCACACAACTTCTTCCTGTTTTCTCGATTAATCTGTGTTCAGTTTTTCAAGTCCTATCCAACGTTCCAACTTATAACCAAATCTGAGGGGGTTCCGATGGGGAGGTTCCCTTGTAAGAAGGCACATATGAATAAACTTAGCTAAAAAATATTTTCCAGAGAGAGAGAGAGAGAGAGAGAGAGAGAGAGAGAGAGAGAGAGAGAGAGAGAGAGAGAGATAACGTAACACAAAATAGACCATTTTTAATTTATTAAAATTTCTACTGTCGTCTAGATGATATAGAATAGTCGTACTTAAAAACGATAATGAAATGGTACTGCAGACCTTATAGATGTACAAGTCCTCAGTAGCATCAAGTTTTAATATTGTTAGGTTACTCCAATCAAATACAAAGTGTGTTCAGTAAAAAAAGATACTGCTTTATATTGACCGGACATACGTAGAAAAGATACAAGAAGGGTGGGAATGGAAGCAAAAACAGTGAAAGAGCTCTATTAAAATTTCATCACTTACAAAGAGAATGATATAAATAGATCACTACTGGGAAGAGTTAAGGGGACTTTTAATGTCTGATAGGTGCCTGTGAATCTCTAGGAATGACGAAACACAAGCATAATGAATACACAACAGGTTAAACATGTGTTTTAAATGGTACTCAAGCTGATAAGTAATATCGCTTTTGGAATCTCATTCTCCAATGTTGTTATTGTTGCTTCAGCACACCATCTTTTACAATTCCTTGCAATTACAGATGCAAATAGTATAGAGAGTATCATTTGTTAATAACAACAGTAAGTCTTCAAGCACCTAAATACAGGGGCTACTGTAAGAGCAATTACCTATAAATGAAAAAGTGAGAGTATAAAAAAATGAACATATTTCTTAGCAGAACAGTATAAGAAACAACCACTGCAATAATTTTATTTCACATCTGAGATGACAACAAAAAAGTTTTTGCATAACTTAGGGACTACTACTGTGATAGTACACTGCTGCTCAAATTTATATATATCTATATAAACATACATATACTGCAGAAAATTTAAAAGCGCTCAATACTTAGTACCATATGTAGTAATGGTCTAATGATTTTATTTAATAACTGTCCAATTTTCTGTAGGTAACAAACTTATGACTGACAGCTGGAAAAAGGTATTCATTTACATGCAGTTTTTACATTCAGTCATTTTTTACTGAAATGTGTTTCAGTACATATAATTTCCTCCTTAAATATGCTATTTAATATGTCAAAAATTTGTGTAGCTTTTAGTCTGAAGTACACTTATTAAATACTGATTAATAAGACAGTTTCTAAATCCCCCTCTATGAAAATATTTTGCACTTTTACATCAAAGAAGTGTGTTAAAAAGTGAAGAAAAGAAATAACTGTAAGACTAGTAGTACAAGAGAAATAAAACGTGCCTTTCAATTCTTTGTACACTTTATAGAGCCAACTAGGTTACATCAAACAATATAATTTCACAAATGTGCCATAGCTTCTTTGGCATGTTTTGGAAATAGTTTCAAGTAGTTACCAAATAAAGCAAATCTACAGTATGTAGCTTTCTGATAAAGGAAGGAGTTATGATAAGAACAAGCATGATGAGTATCAGTTGATTTCTACAATTTCAGTCTTAACATATTCTTTTTCTGAGCCCAATAAGTAAAAGCAAAAATTCCTGAATTTTTGAAGCCATGGAAAACAGGACATCATCAAGGCAAAACTGGTTTTGAATGTAAGCATGCATTTTCTTTGTTTCTGGTGAAATGAAATAAAAATACCAGTATCTCAAATGTCAGAGACTGTACACAACATAATCTTAAAAAATAACACAATCTTATATATGAAAATACAGCACTTCATCAACTTGATGGCGGCTGCATATTTGTCATATTTGCTATTTCTTGTGGACAACTGATTTAACAACAAACATGTTGCAGCACTGGTTAGCTCAAACAAAAAGATTCTATTCAAAAGATAAATTACAGAATTCTGCATAACAAAAACTTTACAGCAAGAGGTACATCACCAAAATAAATATATATAAAAAGGAAAAGGCAAAGGAGTCTTTATAACCAGCTTTGTGCTTGGATTTGGAGGCATGCAGATATCTAATGACGATAAACCTCTTGCTGGCTTGTCTTCCAATCCTCTCATGGCCACTTGTACACTTTTATTGTATCCAAAACATTTTCATTTTTGTGCAGAAAATGTCTGTCCACTTAAAGTTACACAATAATAAACATGTCTCAGCCACAAAATTAGCATTTTCTTCACTGAGAGGAAGTGGCACGTAAAGCCATCGATGCCAGCACCTCCAAAAACTTGTTTTGTTTGCTACTTTACGCACCACTCCATCTCTGCCTTTCCTTGACTGATTCACAAAGTTGACATCCAACTGGACCATCAAGGACTAGGCAGGGGAGAAACTTCGATTGTAAGCAAACAAAATTTCATAATGTCAGGGCCCGGTCATAAATTAGGAGGGTTGAAGAATAATTATCTACGATGTTAAGCTGCTTTATCACCAATTATTTATTCACAGTAGTAGTTAGCGACATTCCCACACCTTCACTGTTTGGTCAACACTGCCCGATATTACATATGGATGGCTCTTGTGGAAATCTGAAAAGAAAAATGAAAAAAACTGATAAAGTTTACAAAGTAAATATGTTATTGACACAGACATCTGATAGTACTAACCAGTCTGACAACAGTGGCTGCATAAGAGAAAAACTTATTTGCTTACAAAAACAAACATTTCTGAATTAATACAGTGGTGCATGAAAAAATATATGTTCACGTTCATTTTAATAAGAAGGCAGTAATATCTCCTATTTGTAAGACTGAGACCATAACATGTTAATTTTGTGATGTACAACACAGAGTTGGAAAAAAAAAAACACCACAGCAAAGAAAGATATTTTCATCTCCAGAATTTAACATGAAAAGAGGACAGATGGTGAAATACTACTATTTCTTGTCAGGCTGTCCACTTACGACCTCAGCTAAATCTTTCAGTGCTGGAACACAGAGGCAACTGGACAATCAAATGGACTCTTGCCTACATTTGTTACCAATAAGTGACGATAAGAACATTTTAGATGAGACTTGGGGTTTCATTTACATCAGTGAAACAAAAGCCATACACAGACTTCGCATACCGTCTCAGGGGAACACAGTAACCATGGTGAAACAATGAAAAACACACACACACACACACACACACACACACACACACACACACACAGAGAGAGAGACAGAGACAGAGAGAGAGAGCAGCAGCGCATGATGGAAATGCGAGCAGCAGTGCATGATAGGAGAAGCAAACTGGGTGGTATGGGTAGGGAGTAGGCTGGGGTGGGGATGGAAAGGAATAACAAGGTATGAGTGGGTGGGCAGTAAAGTGCTGCTTGTGGGAGCACACAGGGACAATGTGTGGAGAGGGTATGGCGGCTAGGAGCAGTTGGAAGGTTAGACAGAGGGTGCATGGAGAGGAGGGGGGGGGGGGGGGGGGCAGTGGCAGTAAAGGGGAGAAGTAAAATGATTGTGGGTGTGTTGGTGGAACAGTGCACTGTGTAGTGTTGGAATGGGAACAGGGAAGGGGATAAGTACATAAAGGACAATGCCTGACTCCGGTTGAGGCCAGGAGGGTAATGGGAATGTAGGATATGTTATAGGGATAGTTTTCACCTGTGCAATTCAGAAAACCTGGTGTTGCTGGGAAAGATCCAGATGGTACTGGCTGTGAAGCAGATGTTGAAATGAAGAACACCATGTTGGCCAACGCGCTCAATAACTCAAGTCGTCCGGCTGCTTCGCCATGTACCCTCAGCCCCAGTGCTTGAAGTGCCAGGTTGAGGGCCACGTATTGCAGTGTGTTAAGTGCTCAGGCGAGCACAACAGACACACTTCCGAATTTCTGGTAATCTGTGCTTGCTGCAGCAGGCCATATGCCACCAGCTGGTGTGACTGCTCAGCTTTCTCAAGCTAAAGTCCAGCCAAAGGCAGGGTGGCAGTTACAGCCATACTGACGCAGCTGACTAGAAAACAATGACAATGACAACAGTCTGCTAAGACCAGCAAAGTACAGTAGAGGGACAGCACGGAGGTGCTCTCCCCACAGAAGTGGGGACGACTGCCCAAAATTGGATTGTCAAGATCCAGATCCCATCCCCGAGAAGAACAGTGGTGGCAAACTTCGCACTGCGGTGGAGAAAGTGACAGCAGCCCTTAAAGTCATCATGGCAGCAGCCTCCCTGGCCACGGAGGAGGAGGCAGCCTCAAGGCAACTGTGTTTAGTTTTTGCCAGAGAACTACGATCAGCAGCAGGGGTGCAAATCCCAGTGAACATTCCTGCACCCAAGCAGAGGAGTGTAAGGGTGCCTGCCCCTGTAACCGCTCCAGCAGCACCACAGAACTTGGGCGCCAGGAAGACATTTGCCCACCCAACAGCGATGGCAGCAGCAGCAGCACCACCACCACCACCACCACCACCACCACCACCAAGAGCCATGTGGGTGACAGCAGAACTGCTCGAGGATCAACATCAGAAAAACTACACCATGCAGTAAAGGGGAGACACCCCACAACAGCACGCTGCCACAGTTCAACTTCAGCCTGAGTCACCAACAACAATGCGCAGCAGAGGGTTCCAAGCAGCACCCTGCACTGCTGCACCGGACTCTTCTCACTAACGACCTATGGCTCCGACACAGTATTGAGGCAAGATATCCACTACAAACAGAATCTACATTATCTGTTGAAGGCAGCAAGAAATCTGCTATTGCTCTTACTTCCTGACCCAACTTTTTTCCAAGACTCTTGCCTTGGTACTTTTTTCCTCTGCCCTTCAAATTTTTACCCTCCACTCAATTTTTGACCCAATCTATCTCCAGGTGAGTGTATACTCATAGTTAATAATAACCAGACGTACACAAACATCGCAGTACCCACATCCTGCGAAGACCTCACTCAGTGAAAATTAACGCTTATGCAGAGATGGCAGTAGACCTTTTGTGTTGGCCATCATGCCAGTGTGGGGATGGAAGAGGGCCACCCTTTAACAGCTGTTTCTTGGCCAAAGTTTATCGGTGTCCATTCATGCGGACAGATAGCTAATTGGTTGTCACGACCATGTAGAATGCAGCATCGTGGTTGCAGCTTATCTTGTAGATCACACGACTTGTTTCAAAGGTAGCTCTGCCTTTGATGAGATAGGTTATGCTTGTACCAGATTGGAGTAATTTGTGGTGGGAGGATGTATGGGACAGGCCTTGTATCTAGGTGTTATTACAGGGATATGAGCTGCGAGGCAAGGGCGTTGGGAGCAGGAGTTGTGTAGGGATGGACACGAATATTGAAGAGGTTCGGTGGGCAATGGAATACCACTGTAGGAGAGGTGGCAAGGATAGTAGGTAGGACATTCCTCATTTCAGAGCATGATGAGAGAGAGTCAAAACTCTGATAGAGGATGTGATCCAACTGCTACAGTCATGGGTGGTACCGAGTCATGTGGAGAATGACACACTGTGGCCAGGTGGTGGGACTTTAGGAGGTGGTGGATAACTGGAAAAATAAGGCATGGGAGATCTGATTTTGTACGAGGTTGGGAGGGTAATTATGGTCTGTGAAGGACTCAATGAGACCCCTGGTATAGCTTGAGGGGGACTGCTCATCATAACAGCAGATGCGACATCGACAGATGTACATGTTGTATAGAAGGGTCTTCTTGGTATGGATTGGGTGGCTGCTGTCAAAATAGAGGTATTGGTGGTGGTTGATAGATCTTATATGGATGGAGGTACTGATTTAGCCTTCTTTGAGATTGAGGTCAACATCAAGGAAGGTGGCTTGTTCAGGAGGACCAGGTGAAGCGAATAGCGGAGAAAGTGTTTAGGTTCTGTAGGATTGTTGATAGGGTGTCCTCACTCTCAATCCCTATCAATAAATCTGAACCAGGTGTAGGGTTTGGGATTCTGGGTGATCAGAAAGGATTCCTCTAGCTGGGCAATGAATAGGTTGGCATAATATGGTGCCATGCAGGTGCCCATATCCATACCCCAGATTTGTTTGCAGGTGATGCCTTCAAAGGAGAAATAACTGTGGTTTATGATATTGTTGGCCATCACAACTACGAAGGAGGTTGTAGGTTTGGAATCTGTCAGGCATGTTCCATAGCACCAAGGCCAGGGGCATTAGGGATGTTAGTGTAAAGAGAGGTGACATCATTCAGTTTTGGACAGGGCACCAAGTGGTAAAGGAACAGGAACTGTGGAGAGGCAGAGGAGGAATGGTCTACGAAAGCAGAGATTCTCTCAGTGGTTGCACAGTAACTGGCCACAATGGGGTGCCCTGAATTGTTGCGTTTATGGCCTTTAGGAAATACACAGAAGGCAGAAGAGCGGAGAGTGCTTGGGATGAGGAGAGAGTAAAACTCTTGAGGAAAGGTTCCGGGATGCGCCTTAGGCTTTGGCGAAGGACTGGCAATTCTGCTAATTTCTGCACTTTCTGACAGGCATGTACTTGAACAGACTGCAGTTGCCCAAGATAGTATGGCATCAATCAGCCTGTGTGTTAATGATCAGTGTGATGATATACTTATGAGGCTGACAGGAAAGCTTTTCTAAAGTTACATCAATGACAAACATTCCTGTTTTTCTCAGAGCATATAATGTTACAATTTTGAGTATCTGTACATCTGTTTCCTTTATGTTCCATTCCAGTAAGGGACTGAAATAGTTGCAACACTATTGGTTAACAGAATTAACACTATGTTTTCCCTCAACAAGATGCATGATTTGGGGCATAACTAAATGCTAATATAAAATCTGGTTTAAAACTAAAATACCATTTGAATTCTGTTATATTTACCAACTGAGGTGCAAAAATGCTGATGCGCTTCCAGGACTTTCATGCAGCGCTTGTTACGAATTTCCCAAACTCGAAGGGTCTTATCATCACTGGCACTCACTAGGAATTTTCCACCAGGATGGAAAACTAGGCCACGCACCCAATTTGCGTGACCAACAAGTGTGAAGAGACAAATGCCTGTGCTTACATCCCACATCTGTAAACATAAAAATATTTAATATAAAAATCATAATACAGACAAATTTTGCATAAAATTTGCCATTCATAACCTTCAGTGTAATAATTTCAAGGTGTGTGTACTTTGTATTTCCAATAAGCTAATAAATGACATTTACAAGTCTTCACATAGTCCATCCCTACATCACAAAACATATCAACTACTTTGATGACAAAAGAACAATTTTTGACAACTCCTTTGTATCATGGCATTTATTTATTTATTTATTTTTGTGGCGAGAGTGCTTCAGTTAAGTACAGCTTCACCAGTGATAAGTAAGTTGCTTATGCCAATTTGATTCTTATTTCCATTATTGCAAGTTGTTTCCTACTTGGTCTGTCTGTCTTGATAGAACAAACAATTGTTCTGAAGGTCTGTCTGTGTGCTTAGATATTCCTACAGCCATACTCACACTATTACGTTCCTTAACAGGTGCGAACTTTTGTAATGTCCAATTATATTAATTTACTAACATAATCTCTAATGAATAAAATATTTGCTGCTGATTCGAGCACTTCAGTCGTCATACTTATTCTTGTCCCATGCTAATAAATCTTGCAGCAACTAATGTACACAAACTGTTCTACATACTGTACCGTTTAAAATTCATTCATTTACTTTTAATCACACCAACACTTTGTGTATAATGAATAGCTACTTTTATATGTTTTTCTCAGGTAAATGAACATAATGACTGCTGATAATATTGATTATACGCTGCAAATCAAGGGATGCAAAGAAAATGAATGTTTAAAATCAAAGGATGTGTCTTAACATTTATTTTCAATATCCCTCAACATTAAGTCATAAAACTATCCCACAATTATAACAAAAAAAGTCCTTCAGCAGGAACTTACAAAAATTAAAATGAATGGACCCCCATTTAACTTGAAGAGATACGCAGGGGAATAGCTGCACCCTCATAGGAAGTGTACAGAAGAACAGTTTTCTCTTTGTATGAAACTGTACAGTACACCTCAAAGGAGTGCAGTGGGAGGTTGTGACGGGAAATGAAACCAGAAAAAGATCTGTATGATCACAAGTTATGTAGAAAAAAATTAAACAGGGAAGTGCTGAGAGGGAAGAGCAGCAAAACATAGGGAAGTGTCCTTTGTCTGTACAAAAACATGAGCCTGAAACCATGGGTATGACAGTCTGAACAAAAATACAATAGTTGTTGAAATGTGGGAAAGTGAGGATAGCAGTGGCACAAGGGCTACACAATTTTGCTGTTGTTATTCATAGCCTACAAATCACAAGTTATCATTTCATTCTCCACAAAACATGTTTAGACAGAGAAATATAGCATATAATGTTTTATACAACCAGAATTAAACAGATTAGGAAGTCAAGCAGAATTTTGTCAAGATCATTAAAACAACAGAATGTCTGAGAAAACAGAGCCGAGAACAGTGCTGGAATTTTGTGGAAATGCCACCGAAATATGGATGCTTATGAAGGAAATGCAAAAACTAAAGGAAACAGGAATGAGTCACTAGCGTTTAAGTCATTTTGAGAGAGAGAGAGAGAGAGAGAGAGAGAGAGAGAGAGAGAGAGAGAGAGAGAATAAAATAGAAAAAAATGGAACCATTTATTATGATATGTGCAATGTTTTCTTGTAAACTTGATGCTTTTCATTAATTACTGAATTATTGAGTGAATAACACAAGAGGAGCATGAGAACAGCAAGGAAACACCTAAACAGAATGATATCAACTACTACATTACTTAAAATTTGATAGAAACTAAAATAAGTTACAAAAATTTAAAAAAATCACTGAAATTGCTGAAGTTAGGACTAAATCCAAAGAAATGATAAAAAATATTTTCATAAAATGGTTTCTGAACTGAAGAAAAGGAGGAAGGAAAATATCAGTGCTTAACATCCCACCAAGGTTAGCACAAGGTACCCACAAGCTTTGATTAGATGGGACAGGAAATCTGCATGTATTTTCAAAGGTACCAAGCCAGCATTTCCCAAAGTGATTAGGGAAGTTGTGGAAAATCAAAATCTCAATGGTCTGATGGGGATTTGAAACGATATTTTTAAAAATATGTTGATAATCAATGAGTGTCAATTCTCAGTTAAAACTAGAATTATCTACCATACTAATTTTTGAATAAAATAACAAAAGTTGGGTTGAATAAATCTGCTTGCAAACTAGTGGCAACAAAAAACACTTAGTACATACAACAAATAACAGCACAGCATTGAGAAAGCCTTTAGGAAGAAAGGTCAACAGCACAGAACTTATGCATTAGGTAACGAGAAATTTCAGGCAAAGGGTTGCCTCAAAACTTCACACACACTCAGCTTTCAGAATTTATATTTCATCATAATAACATTACATAACAATATAGACATTCTTAGTTGTTTAAAACTGTGTAGCCCTTAATGATCAATCTGGAACATGCACAAATATAACTGTTACCTTAATTGTCTTGTCTCTTGATCCAGATACAAGGAAAGGTCCTGTGTGGGCACCCTTTTTGTTGTCGACACCAGCAGCCTCATTGATGTGAGCAGCAGCAGACTCTGGCGCCCATGCAATGCATTCCACAACATGATCGTGATCACGAAGTTCTGCTTTACACTCTTTGCTTGCAGAAGCCCATACTCGCACGGTCTGGTCATTGGAACATGACGCAATTAAGGATCCATCTTGATAAACTTGCACCATTCGCACCCACTCACGGTGGCCGGTAAACGTCTTTACACAATACCTGTAAATATTGAATTGTGATTTTCATGCGTGTATTGCAGCCAGATGCAACAGTAATCTTATAAAAGCTTCAGTCAAAAGCTTATAAAAGCTTCAGTCAATACATATCAACTGATTATCTCAGTGAAAAGCATAACAGTTTCAATGAAAAAAACATATAAGGCCAAGTATCCGTACAACAGCTTTATATTTCCCAGCAGATGGTTGCATTATCGTCTGCACACTTCCATTGAAAACCTTTACTTTCATCTAGAAAACTTCAGCATCACAAACCTCTGATATGGTTTTTAGGATCAGAAGGTGTCAAGGGAGGGGGGGGGGGGGCAAGGTTTCATATTCTATCGGCCATAGTTTGCTCTAAGTGGTAATTTGGTACTATGCAGCTTTAAGTTGAAGAGTCTCTTGTTTGTCAGTAAAAAAAAAAAAAAAGTGTGTACACAACAACTGTTCCATACACTCTCCATGAAACCAATAGGGGGAACCACTTGGAGGTAGCAGCCATCAATACATACTGACTGTCATCCCTAAATTACCACATATTCTCCAACAGTTCTCATGTAACCGTGATAGTCGTACTGGAGCACTCTTCATGTTGTTTATATTCTGCACATCTTTAACACAGCAGCACAGTACATCACAAATAATGCTGTGGTCTTCAAGCACAATCTAATCACTTCAAGTGTGTGCCAACACACTAACTCTTAGATCCATATATAGAAACATTTTTTCTCATGATGCTTACTCCAATTTTTGTGCATAAGCTCCTAACAAACTGAAAAGTAAATGCATTAAAAACTGTAGTCATCTGTGACCTATTGGGAAAGTATTGTGAAGAGTGGAGGACAATTTCTATACATTGACAAAAAAAATTCAAGGGCCATAAAGGAAACTATTACTTTGTTTCAGTCTATGGTTGCCTTATCCAAAAGGACACATGATAGCAGTAAACTAATTCCTTGCTGCAAGTTCCAAAAACTTGCAACTACTGGAATTTCAGTGTCATGCTTCTACAGTATTCAGTTCCTGTTCGGAGTGGACTTTAAAGAGAAGCAATTTATAATAAGTTCTCACAATTATAGCCTAGTTTTTTGTGGGAATCAGTGCCTTGAAAAGATGCAATGGTCATTTAGATATTAATCCCTAGGTCCAATGATTTTATGAATGACAAATTTTTGAAAGGGGCTAAACTGAAGGAAAAATGCAAATTGAAACATACATAAATGGTAGTTGACAATGGACCACTACCAAAGGAATGAAAAGGAGAATTCATGCAGGCACACAGCAAGCACCATTATTGTTCAGAGAATCACTGCAGGGGACCTTAAAATGAAAAAATTTAACCGGGTTGCTATGTCTGTTGTGCACCAGTATTTTTCCTGACATGCCCAATAGCAAGAAGTGCTTGCAAAAGAATGATGCGAACAGTCTAAGTCACAAGATGACCAAGCAACATAACATTTATGTAGATTTTTGTCTTTACTTTGCCACTCAGATACAACCTGTTTATTTTCCTTATCAAATGAGAAAGAAAACTCCAGTGACCTTATTTTGAGCCTCTAAAAGTACTGAACAATGCACCAGGAACATTCTTTAATGGAGCCTTGTAACACGCTATTTTGCATCTGAATTAAAATGATGTCACATCTATGTGGTTTTTACACAATCTATAGTTAGCTTTAAGAAAATGGGACTCACATGTAAATACTTTAGTGTTTGTAAATGTGTGTAAATGTTTTATAATATGAAATGTATCTATACAGATGTCCATCTCCAAGAAATCTAAAGTGATGTAGAGATATGTTCTGTGTGTAATATTACTGGTCACTGTTATGAACTTGTCTTCATTATTGCTAAAAGAAAAATCATATTTTTAAGAGGAAAAATTGCCATTAATTGTACAATACAGTTAACACAGTTGAGGTACTTGCAATTTTTATGGAATAAGGACACAGTAGAAGAAACTCTCCAGTTATGTGACAGCACTAACAGAGATTTTTAAGGACATGGTTGAGACAGTACTAGTAATTTGTATAAAAATGCTTGAGTACAGTATACAAATGGTGATAGATAACAAACACTATTCAGCATTGCTTCTCTCACAGCATTCATTCAGTAACTCACAATACATAACACATCACAGCTCGTGGATTTTGATTTCATCTTGCACTTTGAGAAAGTAGGGAACAGCTGAAAGTGATTTGGCTTCTTTTTCTAATTGGTCTTACTGAAACTATTGCAAAGGATAGTACTCATAATACGACATATAATGTGCAATCATTCAAGGCAATTTTAACCACTGAACCCACAATATTCTCAAAAATATTGTGGATATATGAGTCACATATTTGCAATGACAGCACTTGCTCTAGCAGGCATTATATTTTAACTATCTTTAAGTTCTAGTGAGATCTGGGATATTTGACATTAAAGCTTATCAATGTGAAGAGGCCCACGCATCCGCACAGCGCACGCACGTACACAATTAGTGGTCATGGATCCAAATAATTTTAACTGAGGAAGCAGAATACAGAACCAAAAAATATTAATTTGTCAATATCCTTGTCACTTACCTAACAAATTCAGTTCTTTTTAAGTAAGAAGGATAAAAAAATTATATATTTTTGCATTCCCTCCCTTAATTCAACTTCAGCATTATTTGCTGCAGGGAAATTAAGAGTTTTTCTTGCAGAACAGAAAATACAACAACTAGGTATTACACCACAACTATGTATTATATCACTAACATCTATACGTGGAGTTAAAGGCACATGCAAGATATTTTATAACTCCAATGAGAATTACTATTGCTCACCCTGTGGCAACCTCCCACATTTTGATAGTTTTGTCTCTGGAAGAGGACACTAAGAAGTCCCCTCCAGGCATGAAGGTTACACTAGATACATTGTGATCATGTCCATGCATTGTTTTTATGCACTCGTAATTCTGAAAGTCCCATAGCTTGATTGTCATATCTGCACTGCATGATGCTGCAACACAGAACACAAAAGTTTAAAATTTACAACTATTAATAACTGACAAAAACAAACACAGAATGAAGCTTAAAATAGCACGCCCTTACACAGACAGAGATTCACCAACCTTCCTATACCATTTAATGGAATCATTTAGGAACCCAATTTTTCTCCCCAGTCCCCAAATAACCTGCCTTACCAGAGCACGAGAGTGTTAGGTTTTCTTCTGGCTAAGCAATACGACAGTAGGCAAGGAAATAACTTAAGCACAAAAAAACTTTGGATTGAAAAAATAGGCCATAATTGATAGATCTATGGTCAAGCAATTAGACAGAATACACCAAATACAGAATTAATGAAGAAAACCAACAGGTTCTGTTTTTTCATACAGCTTAAAACACTGAAAATCCCCAACCTATGCTATGTCTAAATGGAGAAGACAATTTGTGCAAGTAGAATAGTGAGAAAGTAACTAACTTAACAACAACATATAACCCTCCCAGTTTCCGCAACTGCTTTAATGGATGAAATAAACCAACATTCTGTGACCTTGAAAATAAGAACATACTGAAGAAACAGACCTCATGGGTGGACTCAAACCAAAATGTGCATGTTAAACACATGATCAGCAGCAGACTAACTACAACTGTGCTTGTGGAGGCTTTACAATGCTGTTACACTATTTGTTCACTGCAGAATTCTGGAGAAGGTTGGGTTCTGTGTAGGATTACAAACTATAGGAGCTACACATTGTTTAGAAAAGAACAGTTCAGCTTTCAAGGCAATTAAGTAAAAATAGAGGGACCTGTCAACAAGAAGCTGCTAGATAATTCTGATACTAGCCATAGAACACTGAAATTAATTTTCAGGCTCGTTTACTGTAACCTTTTTCTTTATGGATGCACACTTTCACAGAGTATATTTATGAGAGGAACCACACTTTGCTGCAACTTCATACTCCATTGAACATATAAGAAAACTGCAGCAGAAGCACATGATTACAGCACTTCTCATGACTGAAAATTAAGCCTGCACTACACCACATATGAATAACTGAATGAGTGAGCAGATTTCATATGTAATACTCTAACAATATGTTACCTGACACATAAGCAAGCATGCTTGCTTATTGGTATGTTTAGGTAAGATGTATAACACAAAGCCATGAAGTCTGACTGCACATTTGCTCTTCTTTTTTACAATAAAACAATTTCCTGAATCTGAATTTTTGGGTACACGACTGAACTATAAAAAACTTTTATCAACATGTTGACAAGCAGCTCAATACATATTACACTGTGGCTGCAGACTTCAATCACATAAGGGGACTTGTGTATCAAAACACATTTTAAGGCCCCCCCCCCCCTTTCTCTCTCTCTCTCTCTCTCTCTCTCTCTCTGGGGGAAAACTAATATAATCACAGTATCTAGGTAGCAGAAAATTAATACGAATTCTTGTCCATTGTCAAATACCAGGAATAAGATATCAGCATAAAATTTAATGTATTGTTGCTAGTGTCAATGCGTAAGACACCTGTAAATATTTTATAAGTAAAATAATAAAATTTATTCATATGGCAAGTACTTAGAACTTATACAACTGTCTTGGAACATTAGGATGTAAATCTTATGTCTGCAAAAAAACAAGAAAAACATTAAATCATACCTAAAAAAGTAAATACTCAACGTTACTTATTAAGATCACTGTGTCAAACATTACTGCTGTTCTAAGTCAAAAGTGTGTTTCAGGTACATTCAGATTTTAATATGAACTGTCTTCTTTAAGTTCGATGTGCCACAGGTCACATTTAGATCCACAACCTGTCACTTAAGAACACATGACTCAAACAATGTTCTAATTGTAAACGGCCAATGTGTTACCAATATAAAACTTTAGTGTTATGTAAATGATTTAGCAAAAATTGTAGTGGATAACATCACACTGATGATAACAGAAATACAGTTTGTAACTTAACTGTAACAAAGTGCACCGCATAGTTTCACATGAACCCATAAGGATCAAATTTACTGTGAAATACTGAACAAATAATCAGTGATGGCACTGATCCTCAGGACTGAAGATAGATGAAAAACTTTCCTGAAGTATCACACACAAAATTATTTGATAAAAGTGAATGTGGCTGTTTTCACTATAAGAAAAATCCCACTGTCACCAAGAATGACCTATGGAAGCTTGTTTATTTTGCACAGTTTCACACTACTTTATTTTAAGGTATTAAATTACAGTGTAACACTCCTCATTCACAAAAAAATGTTCTTACCCCAGAAAAGGATAGTGTCAGTTTTTCAACTTCATGCAGGCTGTTGTTCAAGTACCCCTAAATTCTAATACAGGAGTCCCTGCGCACATTTCATAAAGAGAATTGTAGTTGATACAATAAACACACCCAAAAGGAACTGTAGCATTCAGCCGGAGAGAATAAACAGATAATTATTGATACATTAAACAGAAAACTTTGCATTAGTCTGCAGGTTTCATTTCCAATGTACTTCCAACATAACAGAAAAAAATCCAAATGACAAAGCACAGATTATGAAATCTGTATTTAAAGGTGGTTCTGAAACAACAGCTTTCATTCTGAATGTACTTTCCTTGCACTACTTTACAACCAATATCATCCTCTGCTGTATTATGATATTTAGGGTCATGTATTATTATAAATCACTTTCACAGTGTTCCATCTTGCCCAGGTGGTCGAGGACCAATTACACCTTCAGTCACTCCTCCGAACTCAATACATCGGCTTCCCTGAGACTTGACAATCGCACACTGCTCTCACTACTTCCCTCCAGTTTTTCCAGTCTCATGTCACTTCTTTCCATTCAGTAATACCCACCAGCGTGCAGTCTGAGATCATCTTGTCTTGTCATCTACTTCTTGGCCATCCAAGGAGTCGTGAGCCTTCCATCTTCTTGTCATATATCTGACAGCCTCTTCTGCCAGGTTCCATTCTGACAACATGGGCTGCCCACTAACATCTTGCTTTGATGATTACTACTGAGCACTGGTCGGTAAGCTGAACTAGTTCTTCACTGGATCTCCACACTCATCTTTGTGTTGCTTGGTCAAATATTGGCCCAAAAATTTTTCTGTTCACTTTATCTTCAAAGACAGGGTCTTGTCTTTTGGTTACACTCCATGTTTCCACTCCATATGCCAGTACTGGCCTGATTATTGTGTTTTATAGTTTCAGCTTGGCTTTCACGGTCAGAAATTTGGAGGAAAGAAGTTTTTGGAGGTAAAAGTAAAATGTCTTTGCAGTTCGCAGTCTAATTTCAAATTTGAAGCTGGAAGGGTTCTTGAAAGTGCAGTTTTTTCTGCAGTCATGTTTTCCCTTTTTAGGTCATCTGCATTTTATAGGGCAGCACATTTGATTGGCTACCTGTGATGTTCCCATTTGTTGCTTGTTTGGCTCCTCTTATAACTTTCCCGATGACAAGGTTGAAGATAAGTGGGGATTACATCACCTTGCTTCAGCACACTTTTTTCTCAAAATAGTCTAATAGCAAACTGCAATATGTAACCCTGCTTGCCACCTTCTTGTGTGCTGTGATTAGTATGGAAGAATGATTGATTCCTTCTGTCCAACCAGTATTTTTATCTCAGCAACTTTTAAGAGCAAGATGAAAATTTCCCATGAAGTTTACGACCACCATATTTCAGCAATTACACTGGTATTATGTAACCTGCTAGTTTCCTCTTTGTATGTTTGGTCATTTACGAGTTTTCTCCAGTTTGTTTACCAGTTTAGAACAGTTCAATAAGTTTTCAAAATATTCCTTCCAAGCACATAATATACCATCTTATCTAATCATAATATTGTCATTGTTGTCATGATGAGGTCCTGACCGCAGTTGATACCGCTTCCTGACGTTATTTACGATGCCATACACTTTGTGTATGTTATTTTCTTAGTGGTCGTTCCAAATAGTTTCTATGGTGTGTTTCAGGCAAAGCCTCTTTTCTCCCTTCGTAGGGTCTTGTTTGTTTCTTCTGTGTCTCATTGTAGCCCTGATCTTCTATTCTTTTCTCCTGTCCTTTAGGCATGCCTTCCTGGCTGTGATGCTAACTTCTATTGCTGTTCTGCATGTATCACTGAACCATTTCCTTTTCATTGTCCACAGTCCATCTACATGTTCAGTTTCACTTTCATTCACTTCTACTGTTATTTTATCAAGCATTTCGAATATGTTGCTCACTTCCACTTGATACTGACAAGTTTCAAAGTTGTCCCCCAATGGCTGAACTTCATACTGCATTCTACATCGTTTATGTTTTCTGTGATTTGTTTTCAACTGGACTTTGTAATAAAACCGATTATGATGAGATAAATGTACTAACTGATATTGGATCATATGAAGTGAATGATACCGCACTGAAGACATGAAAACCAGAAATGCACTACTATATTGTTATGTGCAAATGTTTAAATGTCAACATTTATAAATGCTTAATGTAATTACAAAGGAGATTACGGACTCCATGTTGATGTACAATTAATTGTACTTTATTTGTGAAATGTATGTTCCAAAGATTTTTTTATATAAATAGATTGATATTTGATATTAATTTCCTTGCTATATGTTGTTAGAGGTAAATCTCTGTTCTTTTGGGCAGTTGAAGGTTCAAGTTCGATGTGAGAGGGTGGAGAATGAGTTATCTGCATTTTATTATTTGTATTGTGAAGTGAAATGACTGAAAAAATATATGTGGTTCTGCAGAAAGTCCACCACAATTCATATTATTATTGAAACATCAACCCAATCAGCCTCTAGACAATTATAGAAAGATAAACCACAGAAAGGAATGCACAATGAGCCAATAACACATAACAAAAAATGGCAACAAAAAGGTCAGTACTTTTATTATTATTGACTTTTTTTTCTCAGACTTAAGTCTGGTTAAAAATGGAACGTGACGCGGACCTCGGTCAAGCGTGACTTCCTTGTAACTGTATGGTATATGTTATATTGCATTTAGGAACTTTCGGGTAATTGAACATGTATCAATAATTACAGATTTTTGTAGTTGTATATATATGTTTGGATGTAGCTGTATTGCATTGATGTACTGGTGAATATTGTGAGGTATGACTCCTGTAGTTGATAGTATAATTGGGATAATGTCGACTTTATCCTGATGCCACATGTCCTTGACTTCCTCAGCCAGTTGGATGTATTTTTCAATTTTTTCTCCTGTTTTCTTCTGTATATTTGTTGTGTTGGGTATGGATATTTCAATTAGTTGTGTTAATTTCTTCTTTTTATTGGTGAGTATGATGTCAGGTTTGTTATGTGTGTTGTTTTATCTGTTATAATGGTTCTGTTCCAGTATAATTTGTATTCATCATTCTCCAGTACATTTTGTGGTGTGTACTTGTATGTGGGAACGTGTTGTTTTATTAGTTTATGTTTTATGGCAAGTTGTTGATGTATTATTTTTGCTACATTGTCATGTCTTCTGGGGTATTCTGTATATGCTAGTATTGTACATCCGCTTGTGATGTGATCTACTGTTTCTATTTGTTGTTTGCAAAGTCTGCATTTATCTGTTGTGGTATTGGGATCTTCAATAATATGCTTGCTGTAATATCTGGTGTTTATTGTTTGATCCTGTATTGCGATCATGAATCCTTCCGTCTCACTGTATATATTGTCGTTTCTTAGCCATGTGTTGGATGCGTCTTGATCGATGTGTGGCTGTGTTAGATTATACGGGTGCTTGCCGTGTAGTGTTTTCTTTTTCCAATTTACTTTCTTTGTATCTGTTGATGTTATGTGATCTAAAGGGTTGTAGAAGTGGTTATGAAATTGCAATGGTGTAGCTGATGTATTTATATGAGTGATTGCTTTGTGTATTTTGCTAGTTTCTGCTCGTTCTAGAAAGAATTTTCTTAAATTCTCTACCTGTCCATAATGTAGGTTTTTTATATCTATAAATCCCCTTCCACCTTCCTTTCTGCTTAATGTGAATCTTTCTGTTGCTGAATGTATGTGATGTATTCTATATTTGTGGCATTGTGATCGTGTAAGTGTATTGAGTGCTTCTAGGTCTGTGTCACTCCATTTCACTACTCCAAATGAGTAGGTCAATACTGGTATAGCGTAAGTATTTATAGCTTTTGTCTTGTTTCTTGCTGTCAATTCTGTTTTCAGTATTTTTGTTAGTCTTTGTCTATATTTTTCTTTTAGTTCTTCTTTAATATTTGTATTATCTATTCCTATTTTTTGTCTGTATCCTAGGTATTTATAGGCATCTGTTTTTTCCATCGCTTCTATGCAGTCGCTGTCGTTATCCAATATGTAATCTTCTTGTTTAGTGTGTTTGCCCTTGACTATGCTATTTTTCTTACATTTGTCTGTTCCAAAAGCCATATTTATATCATTGCTGAATACTTCTGTTATCTTTAGTAATTGGTTGAGTTGTTGATTTGTTGCTGCCAGTAGTTTTAGATCATCCATGTATAGCAAATGTGTGATTTTGTGTGGGTATGTTCCAGTAATATTGTATCCATAATTTGTATTATTTAGCATGTTGGATAGTGGGTTCAGAGCAAGACAGAACCAGAAAGGACTTAATGAGTCTCCTTGGTATATTCCACGCTTGATCTGTATTGGCTGTGATGTGATGTTATCTGAATTTGTTTGGATATTAAGTGTGGTTTTCCAGTTTTTCATTACTGTGTTTAGAAACTGTATCAATTCAGGATCTACTTTGTATATTTCCAATATCTGTAGTAACCATGAGTGGGGTACACTATCAAAGGCTTTTTGGTAATCAATGTATGCGTAGTGTAGGGACCTTTGTTTAGTTTTAGCTTGATATGTCACCTCTGTATCTATTATCAGTTGCTCTTTACATCCTCGTGCTCCTTTGCAGCAGCCTTTTTGTTCTTCATTTATAATTTTGTTCTGTGTTGTATGTGTCATTAATTTCTGTGTGATGACTGAAGTTAATATTTTGTATATTGTTGGTAGGCATGTTATGGGGCGATATTTAGCTGGGTTTGCTGTGTCTGCTCGATCTTTAGGTTTCAGATAGGTTATTCCATGTGCAAGTGTATCAGGGAATGTGTATGGGTCTGCAATGTAACTGTTAAATAATTTAGTTAGATGTGAATGTGTTGAGGTGAACTACTTTAGCCAGTAATTTGCTATTTTATCATTTCCAGGGGCTTTCCAATTGTGTGTAGAATTAATTGCTCGGGTGACTTCATGTTGCAAAATTATCACTTCAGGCATTTGTGGTATTATCTTGTATGTGTGTGTTTCTGCTTGTATCCACCGTGCATGCCTGTTATGTTGTACCGGGTTTGACCATATGCTGCTCCAGAAGTGTTCCATGTCTGTTATGTTTGGTGGATTGTCTATTTTAATGTGTGAGTTATCCATTGTTTGGTAAAATCTCTTTTGGTTTGTGTTGAATGTTTGGTTTTGTTTCCTTCTATTTTCACTTTTTTTGTATCTTCTAAGTCGTTTGGCCAATGCTTGCAATTTCTGCTTTTTTTCATCTAATTGCTCTATTGCTTCTTGTTGTGAGATTTTACCTAAACTTTTTCGTTTTTTGTCTGATATTTCATTTCTTATAAATTGTGTTAGCTGTCCAATGCCTTTTCTCAGTTTTTCTATTCTGATCTGTAACCTGTGTTGCCATGCTGGTTTTGTGGGTTTCTTCTGTGTGTTGGTTTGTTCTGATCTCTGCCTAGTGTGTATATTTAGTGTAGTGAGTGCTCCTATATAAACCAGTAGTTGTAACTCTTCCATAGTTGTGTTTTCATTTATTTTGTTTTGTATGATTGTGTTGATAGTTTTTATTGTTGTTTCGACTTGTGGGTTATTTGGCGGTCTATGCAAGAATGGTCTAATGTCTGTATTTGTGTCTTTGTATTCTATATAGGTCAGCTGAAATTTGTCTTCTATATCTAACACGTGTCTCTGTTCGTGTTCTATTTGTGCTTGTTCTGGTGGCTGTCTTAAGATTTCGTTTTCCTCTGATTGTTTAATTGACGCATTTTGTTCTTTGTTTGTTTTCTCTGGGATGTTTGAGTCCATTACTGTGTTTTCTTCTTCTTCTGATTGCACATTATTTTGTTCCAGTATTTGTTGTACTTGTTGTTTGATGTTTTCTAATTCTGACTGGGGTATCCTGTTATTTTTGATTATTACACGGATCTGATCAGCTAGTCGTTGTTCTGTTAAAAATTTTAATTCTGGGTATCTGGTAATAAATGTTGTGTATACTTGTGATCTGTATCCAGTTGTGTTGGTTCCTAGGTATGTTGCTTGGTAATAACAGAACATGAGGTGTCGATTAACTTCATCTGACCATCTCATCCTCTGTCTTTGTTTTCCTTCTAGGGTGGTTGCAGGAAGCATATCCTGCAAAACACCTCTATTCGGATTTAAATCATTTTCCAGTTGGCCAGCAGTGTCGTTACCATTGTGGGCGGGCATAGGGTTCAAGCGTCGTCCCCGACCATGACGGCGCTTGTCCGAGGCTTCTTTAGTTCTGTCCTGAACCAAGTAATCACACTAAAAGGGGGGTTAGCCCTATTAGTGGTTTGTTCTTTTCGTCGCCTTTTACGACTGGCAGAACATACCGGAGGCCTATTCTTTTCCCGGGCCTCCACGGGGGTTATTATTATTATTATTATTATTATTATTATTATTATTATTATTATTATTATTATTAACAGAAATTGTTACGTAAATTTGACTGTCCCTGTCACTCGCTGCAATGTGTGTATATATCTCAGCGTGGCAAGTTCTGTGAAAATGTGATGGGCCGCCCAAGTTACTAACTTACTCCAAACATTAATAAACCAACTTTGGGCAACAAGAGGGTGGGGGAGGTCAGGGGCGGGGGAGGTCAGAACTTCCACAGCTTCTACTAACAAGTTATGGTCAGAGCCTGAATCAGCTACCCAGTTTGGACGAATATCGCCGATTCCACTGATATGTCTTTTTGAAATTAATATATGGTCAGTTTGGTTTGCTGTCTTTCCATATGCCAAATATTATGTCACTTTGTATGGGAAGGATGATTTATGATTCAATGAGCGATATCCTTCCTAGTCCATTTTCATTCATTTTCCTCACTGGGCTTTCATTGCCTGTGGTCGGTTGCAAATGTTTCTTTTTTTTCTAGCTAGGCATTAAAGTCTAAAAGTTTGATTACAATTTGTTGCAGTAAGGTGTCATACACATTCTGTAGTTCACAGAAACTGTCCTCTACAGTGTTACACTCTGGCGTCGGTGATAGCAGTATTTTGTTTCTCATCTCTAGCAATTTCATCCTATCATTGACAACTGCCTCCGTGTCTTAACTGCACCATCACCGCACGAAGAATTACAATTAGAGTGAATCAGGCTCCCTGACTGCCATATATAATTTGCTTAATTCCTACAGGCACTGGTACCTTTCAGAATGCTGTGTCTTCCTGTCAGTTTGTATCAAAAGTAGGGTGTGTTGAATAATTAAGCCCTTTTTCTATCTAACTTCATGTACCGGAGACCTCTAGTACAATTACGCAGTTTAACAGATAAGTACTTCAACAACATGAATTTGTCTCTTCTGCTCCAAATCCCTTAATATAACATGTAACTGTGCACAAGGGAGCCAAAATACAATTGGAACACAGATCTTAAGAACTCTATGCCAGAAAACTACACAGCTGCCAAGGAGGACACCAAACTTGGATTGCCATCCAATTATGGTTTTCATTTAAAATATCATGAAACAATATTTTGAATATGATGTGGAGTGCCTTCCTACTTCAATTTAAGCTATTCTAAAATATTCTAATAACCCCTATGTGCAGAAACCAATTAGACCAGCTTTAACTTCTTTAAATCTCAAAGCAACAATGAGTACCTCAGTGCAGAAGAGAACTGCAATTAACTACACCATTTACTGAAGACCTACTGATTATCAGGAGGCCTAGCCTTCCTCATTCGTTTTGATGAATGGCTAAAAGCACCCCTAGGCAGTACAGAGGAAAAGATTTCAAGGGTTCCATCTCAGTCCCATGGGCAGCTAGGGAAATAAAAGTCCACGTAGACAGAGTCCTGTGTGCCTAGGTAAGCCTTAAACAAATGCAACAGGTTCCCCAGACGTTGCCTGCTAACAACTTTTCCACCTCAACAGACATGCATTTTCTCGGCACACAACACGCCCTGAAATTGAGGTGGCTACTCTACCATCCTTGCAATTTGGATGGTTAAGCCAATATCTCCATTCACTGTGCTTTTCTCCTCAGCAAATATTCAGCTTTTCTGTATTTATTCCTCAAAAGAGTCCTAGAGTCGATTATCTTTTCACTTGTTGGCCTGTATGTCCCAGGTACCATTTTATATCAGCAACCCAATTTAGTCATATATGGCTTCAAACCACTCTCAACAATCTGGACCACGTAATGCATCACTGACATTGACCTCAGCTGGTTTTCAATTGAAGTCCGTATCATGAATTGAAACATCTGAGGAATCTACAGTTGGCACAGACTATTGAGCAGATGTGACAATTAAGATTTATTGTCTTCACAGTTATTGTCAGGACTGAGTTCTTGGCCTCTAGTGACTGGAAGCCCATCTTCGTTAAAACGGCAAAATGGTCCATCGTCCGACAATGGCTCTGGTCACTGAAGTCTCCCCCCACAGAATTCATGTCGATGCATCGTCTTTGGTGATGATCTGCTTCATTTTCATATAAGTCCATACAAAAATTTAATTAAAAACTGTCTTTGCCACATAAAACAATTTATTTGTATTTTAAGAGGTGAGCAGTTCTGACCTATGTGTGATTACTGCAAGATAACTGTTGGAAACAGAGGCACAGAGCAGGAACTGCTATGGGAAGGTGTGAAGATCAACTGAATTGAGCAGATGATCTTCATGACTCCCCAGAGCGATTTTTGCTCCATGCCACAATCTGAAACAGTCACCTTGGAGTAATTGGTTGGAAGTTATCTGACACAGATCGAAACTGGTCACCTTTAAAAACAAAAATCAATTATTTTATGCAGCCAAACATTTTTTTTATTAAAATTTTAATAGTGCTTTTTGACCACTTATTTCCACAAACAATATAGCAAAAAAATGTAAGTCCACATGAGTCTGTCTGGGCTCAAAACAGTTACGATCAAGGAAATTCAAATTTCCTGACTTGTTAATCCTGCGATTTCTTGGAATCCAGGCACGATGGCTTTTGAATGGTCAGAAGAGCTTACAAAAATTCCTTCTTCGCCCATTAGGACCGAGCTTTCCTTGGCCTGGCAATCTGTCTAGGGTGACAACCTTCAGACTGAATTTACAAAGATGAGATAGGTTAGGTTCCCTCTTCAGCCACTTCTCAAACTGGGTTCCACCACCTGACTCTAGCAGCATGCAACGAGCTATTTTTGACAAATAAACGGTTCTCTTGCACAGCAAAATCATTCTGCTGTTGTACGTATGGAACTGTTAGACATTGCCGTATTTCTGCCAGTCTTGTGGAGTACTAGAGTCGAGCCCATGGCTGGAGCTTATATGTACGCTCCACATTAATGTCTGCAGTGGGCATTTTCTGGTCATTATTGCTATACCTCCTCGAGTGTCACTTTCAACAGTTGTTCGTTGTAACATGGGAACCCAAGTCAGTTTAGCTTGAGGCTTTTTTCTTTCTTATTGAAACTAGTCTCATGTTTATGAACTGCAATGGCTTCCATAAACAAATGGTTGTTATGTCTCCTCTACTGCAAAAAATAGTGTGGTTGGTGTCACACAGCAGGTGCTCTACCGTAGCTGGTTTCTCCACCTGTTCCAACCTGCATTACCGTTTATGTTTGGTGATATTGGTATTGATGGATACTCCAGTCATGGCTCATATTAAGAAAGCCTCAAGTTTAACAGATCCTGGCAATTAATGACCATTTTAAGTAACAATGGAAGAGCTACAGCAATAATGACAGAAACAGCTCCCACAGACATTAGTGTGAAGAATACGTATAAGCTCGAAGGATGAGCTTGGCTGCAGTCAACTACCCAGCAATGGAGGATGAATCTTTCAGAATGCCAGCACCTGTGATGGTGAAATATCAGACAAATCACTATACAAATGTCTGGTGAAGATCCCGAGATTAAATCCAATAGACAAGTGAGCAATATTTTCTGGAAACGTTACTAATGATTGTGCACCAATTCCAGTAATTTCTTCCCATTGCCAATATTATGTATGGAAGTTAAGAAAGTACCGGAACTGTATCACAGTTCACAGATAACAGAGCTTCAGATTAAAAAAAGCAGAGAGACTTATTAATTGAAATGGGATTCAGTACTAAATTTACTCTGGATCAAGGGTCATTAAAAATATATGCTAAAAATAAAGTGGAACAATGTAGTATACTGTGAAGAACATAATAATAAAGATGGTTACAGCAGAAAAGGATGTGTTGCAGCATCCACAATTAATTACATGGTAACATATGGAATGACTGAAGCAACAAACTACCATAGAGTATTAAAACAGGAGGAAATTATCACAATGAAATAGCTTTGTGTATTACTTGCCAGCTGAAACTACGGTAACATACATCTTTAACACGCATATGATTTACCTATACATAAAGACTTTCAAGTCGGATGGAGCTTTTAGTACTTACCTAACATTTTTCCTGTCTGGTCAAATGCAATGTCTTGCACACAATCTGTATGCCCTTTCAAAGACTTCTCGTATTCACCTGTCTCGAAGTCCCACACTTTAATGGTTGCATCTTCACTTGCACTCACCATCAGGCTGAAAACAGGATGAAAAACTACCTGCAAAAATAAAAATGTTATCGTTTTAGAGGTCTCTATATTTTGTGGGTGCTTTTGGTACATTTCATGTATGTCTATTCAACATAGTTAACTCTTTGGCACAAGTCCTTAAAATTTGCAAACGTAACAAATTGCATTAAAGTAAGTGTATTCTTGAGAAACGAACACACAACAGATTGCAGTTTATGCAAAAGGAAAATCAGAAACCGTATAGTAAGACCGCAGAACAGGATAGGTTCCGTTTTTCTAATTTCATCCATTCTCTGAAGAAAGAACATGATCCTGATAACCGAAATCAAATTTTGGTATTTACATATATGACAATATAGATAGAAAATTATGCTTTCAAATGAAAGAATGCTTTACAGTGATTAATCATTTGCTCTGTAATATAATTACATAGCACAAGAAACCAAGGATAATATTCACACACACTATGCAGTTAATGTTTTTGGGGAGATAGCACTGATCATCATTAAAGAAAAAAAAAAAGAAAAAAGAAAAAACCTTGCAATATATAATGGCCAACCCCTTCAGGGAACGCAAATACGCCGAACTGAACTGAGTAATGGGATGAACACTGGGCACAAATTAATGTGGTGGTTATCTTCATGTTTATATCGTCAAGGCTTAATGTCAGTGTGTAAAATTTTAGCATGAAACAAACTGACAACAGTAATGAGTCACAATATTTAATTAACAACAAACTAGACATTTTGAAAGTTTTGACTCTTTCCATCAGGTCATTCTAATCTACATTTTGACTACAGCACTTGTATTAGTGTCTTACTGAACAATGTCATTATGGTTATGGTGCAATTAGCTGTGGCTGTGAAAGTATATCCAAAGAAGATGAAGGAAGCAGAAAAAGAAATGTACGTGAAAAATTGTAAAATGAAGGCACATTTTGTACCTGAAGATGCCTACTAAGTCATTAGCATATTTTTAATAACTTTAAAAGAAAATACACAAACACCAATAGGAAAGAAAAGCATTCACAGTTCCAGGTGAAGAGGACACTTCCACCTCCCTCCAAAGAGTAGTAATGAAGAAATGTAAAGCTTTCTGTCTCTAGTTCTGAATTCATTCCTATCCTTTCTATCTTCTTCTTCTTCTTCTTCCCTTTGACTTAATTCATTTTATCAATCTATTGCAAAATGATAAAAGGGTCAATAAAATTGCAACTTCCTTGTTTTCAGGCAAAATAAACATCGTTTTGAAAAGTTTATATTAAGTAACAAGTCTAACAAACTGAATAATAATAATAATAATAATAATGTCTGAGAAAAGAAAGATAATAATAATAATTAATAATAATAATACACTATGTGATCAAAAGTATCCAGACACCTGCCTGAAAATGACTTACAAGTTCGTGGTGCCATCCATCGGCAATGCTGAAATTCAATATGGTGTTGGCCCACTCTTAGCCTTGATGACAGCTTCCACTCTCGCAGGCATATACGTTCAATCAGGTTCTGGAAGGTTTCTTGGGGAACGGCCGCCCATTCTTCACGGAGTGCTACACTAAGGAGAGGTATCGATGTCGGTCAGTGAGGCTTGTCACGATGTTGATGTTCCAAAACATCCAAAGATGTTCTATAGGATTCAGGTCAGGACTCTACAGGCCAGTCCATTATAGAGATATTATTGTCATGTAACCACACCACCACAGGCCGTGTATTATGAACAAGTGCTCGATCGTGTTGAAAGATGCAATCGCCTTCTCCAAATTGCTGTTCAACAGTGGGAAGCCAAAAGGTGCTTAAAACATCAATGTAGGCCTGTGCTGTGATAGTGCCATGCAAAACAACAAGGGGTGCAAGCACCCTCGATGAAAAACACGACCACACCGTAACACCACCACCTCTGAATTTTACTGTCGGCACTACACATGCTGGCAGATGATGTTCACCAGGCATTCGCTACACCCACACCCTGCCATTGGATTGCCATACTGTGTGCAGTGATTCGTCCCTCAATCGTGTTCAATCAATCCGGTGTTCAATCGTCCCATGTTTACGCTCCTTACACCAAGAGAGGCATTGTTTGGCATTTACCGGCATGATGTGTGGCTTATGAGTAGTCGCTCGACCATGAAATCCAAGTTTTCTCACCTCCCGCCTAACTGTCATAGTACTTGCAGTGGGTCCTGATGCAGTTTGGAATTCTGTGTGGTGGTCTGGATAGATGCCTGCCTATTACGCATTATGACCCTGTTCAACTGCCGATGGTCTCTGTCAGTCAACAGATGAGGTCAGCCTATACGTTTTTGAGCTGTACGTGCCCCTTCAAGTTTCCACTTCACTATCACATTGGAGTGTGGAAAACACAAATCACTTGACCACGTTCAAAGTCCGTGCGTTCCGCGGAGCACACCATTCTGCTCTCTAATGATGTGTAATGGCTACTGAAGTCGCTGATATGGAGTACCTGGCAGCATAGGGCACCTAATATAAGAAACTTATGTTTTTGGGGGTGTCCGAATACTGATCACATAGTGTATATTTCTGTTATTCAAACGGATTTAAATTTTCTTACAATAATGGAACATTTCTACTTAATATTTATGAAGTAGAAATGTTCCAAAACTGTCAGTTTTTAATAATGTCTTAGATTTTTGTATTTTTAATCGTATGTACAACAACAATTTTGACAAGAAGGAAATTGTTACCCTTGTGATAGGGCTTCGATGGCCCGTCAGGCAAAATTTTTCAGGTGGCCGTGGAATCCACTCTGTGGGCGATCGTTTCCCCCTCGTAGGAGCTCCTTCAATAAATTCTTTTTCAGCTTCCGACAGTTTTGATTCAAGTTCCATAACCTTTTTCTGTAACCTGATAACTGATGTCCATTTCTTCTCAAGTAGGCCCCCATACTTCCTCTCCACCTCTCCTGGCATGTCCGCTTCTTTCTTGAATGCTTCAAGAGCATCCATATAGCCATTGCTACAGAGGTAGTCTGCAATCGCCTTGTTTCTGAAAAAACAGATAGTAAATACATATGATATAGCAACCATTTTTAGTTACGTAGAAAATATTTTAAAATATCCAAAATACAGAATAAATGTGACAAAAGAACTAATTTTTACAGGTGAGGAGGAAAAAAAAATTATATCCCAGAGAAGTTACAGGTATCTACTCATTATTTGTTATGGGTAGCCTACTTTGATGGTACACCTTTTTGTATTATTAAAATAGTTATCAATATACACATTTTTGAAGTTGATAAGCTAAAATTATATTTTTATTTGACTAATCTGCAGTAAACACTGTACTCAAGGTTTTTTTCATCTCTCATCTCCTCCCTCCCCCTCTTGTGGACACCCATTATACATACCACAAGTTTCTCAAAATCAAAGAAAAATTACACCACATTTGGTACACTGAAATTTAAAATACATTCTTACAACTGCATTTTTTACATGCTATAACTGGACTGCATTGTATAAGGCGTGTCTCTAAAGTTCAGTAAATGGTCTCAGAAGATAAGCGAAAAAGTGTTACACACAAAATACCTTTACTGGCCTTAAAAGTAATCACCACTGGCTACAACACATTTCTGACATACATTGTAAAGTTGCTGGAAACTGATGGACTCACCGGCAAACGAGCGGTTATGCTGAAGAACACGATAGATGGCTACCAACTCTGCAGTGGAAACACTGCAACCATCCAAAAAGGAGCGCTGTTCATTATGCCCAACATGAGCATAAGTAAAGCCAACAAGACTGTCTAAAATTGATCCATCGGTATAGAATATTTCTGAGCCCTGAAACTCACCGAGAGAAGAGAAAAATTGTCGGTGGAAGGCCTCAGGCAGAACTGAGCTCTTTGACCCTTGCAACAAGTCCAGACGAAGCTGTGGTCGAGGTATGGACCCTGGGAGATGAACTAAGTTGTCCCAGAAGAAAGAGAAAGGTGGTAGACGCAAAGCATCGAGTTCAGTAAGAAGCGACCAGCCACAGACAACCAGGTGATTCCCAGTTCTGGGCCGCCATTGTGGGAGATGGATCATTGTATTAGGGAAAAGGAGATGGTAATTTGGATGATGAGGCAAAATATGAATGTTGGTGGTGTAACTTGCAAACAGCAGTTGCCGCTGGAGTAACAATGGAGGAACGCCATGTTCAAGGAGGCTTTTCATTGGACTCATTAGTGTAGCATGATCAGCACCCCAGTCAGTGCGTTCAGGCATCGAATAATAATAAGATGCCGCCAGCACTTGTCCTTAAGCTGATGGAGATGGGGAAGCCAAGTTAAGCAAGCATCTAAGACCAGTCTCAAAAAGCAGTTAGTCTTCACTACATCAAGTGGTTGGTCATGAGGAAAAGTTTTGGATGGGGGTGGACAGTACGAAGATGACAGAAGTGCACAATGGAAGTCATGGCAGCTGAAGAGTGAGGGCCCACAACTGCACCTTCCATATGGCTCTCTGCAGCCAGCATTCAGCCACATCAATAGAAGAGGAGCAGAACGAAATACAAAAATCATCAGCATATAGAAGGGGAGCTACTGAGGACCCTAATGCTAGTGCGAGGCCATCGACAGCAGTTAAACAGAGTAGTACACTCTGGACAGAGCCCTCCAGGACCCTATGTCTTGTTCATGGGGTGCACTGTGGGACGCACTGGCACGAAATCTGAAAGTGCAGAGTGACAAGAAGTTCCGTACAAAAATTGGGGGTGGGCCCTGGAGACCCCACTCACACAGAGTAGTGAGGAGATGGTATCACTAAGTGGTATCTTACCTCTTTGTGAGGTCAAAAGAGACAGGAATAAGGTGTCATCACTGGGGAAAAGGCCGAATGAATGGCAAACTTCAGGTGGACTAAGTTGTTGATGGTGAAATGCCCTTGGCGAAAACTTTCCTGCGACGGAGTCAGAAGGCACTGAGACTAAAGGAGCCAACACAACCATCAGCCAACATAAGTTCAAGCAGCTTGCACAGAGCATTGGTGAGGCTGATAGGACAATAGCTATCCACATCTAGCATGTTCTTACTGGACTTTAGCACTGGAATGATGATACTTTCCCATCACTGAAAAGGGAATTCGCCACCAAGGAGGTGATGCTCGTGATCCGTTGACAGATGTTTAAGCATTTGCGAATGGATGCGGTATGGGCCAGGGGATGTGTCAGGACAGTCGGAAAGGGCACTGAAAAATTCCAATTCACTGAAGGAAGCATTATACGGCTCAGGGTGGCACAGAGCAAACGATAGGTGGTGTCATTCCACACACCGTTTGAGACGACGAAAGGCAGAGTGGTAATCATCTGATGCAGAGGTGTGAGCATAATGCTTTGCGAGACGCTCTGCGATTACATCTGGATCGTCAGATACAGCTCCACATGTAGAAATTCCAGGTACACCTGTACGGGTCTGATAGCCTCAAAGTCGTTCGAGTTTGGTCCAAACCTGGGAAAGAGAGGTTCTCCAATGGTGGGGAAGTAACGTTCCCAACACTTCTGCTTCTGATGTTTGATGAATCGATTGACCTGGGCATAGAACCGTTTGAAGGCAATGAGGTTCTCCTGGGACAGGTGGCGCGTATGACGCCAGAGGGCCCGCCTAAGGTTTCTAATGGCCGCTGGGATTTCCAGCGACCACAAAGGCAGTGACTCCCACCGGGAGCAACCTGAGAAACAAGGAATTGCCAATTCGGCTGCAGCAACAATGGTAGGAGTGATGGTGTGGATCACCTCATCGATGTTGCTGTGCAACCGAGAATCAATAATGGCAGCGGACGTGAAAGCATTCAAGTCAGCTATTCTTTTGATTCTCTCTTCCATTTAAATACCTTGCCTTCACCAATTAGAAAATGTGTGACTTCATGTCCAGGTTCCACAGGCATACTTGTGTGTTTTCCTCAATGCAGAGTTATTTATTTCATTGCTGCAAGACCACATTCCAAATGTATTTTAATTCATTACATGCAATGAACTGACTGCTGCAACTGACAGACTGTTCTGCTCAGCTTACACTTTCTAAGTGAATTCTAGTACAAAGACAATTATTATTTGTGAGCACAGATATCCTATAACTCTAATCTTTAATGGGAACTTGAAACATCTGATGCTGGTTTAGTTTCCAAGGCAGAGGAGGGACGAGGGGGCAGGGGAGCGAGATGGGCGAGGGGGCAGGGGAGCGAGAGGGGCGAGGGGGCAGGGGAGCGAGAGGGGCGAGGGGGCAGGGGAGCGAGAGGGGCGAGGGGGCAGGGGAGCGAGAGGGGCGAGGGGGCAGGGGAGCGAGAGGGGCGAGGGGGCAGGGGAGCGAGAGGGGCGAGGGGGCAGGGGAGCGAGAGGGAGAGAGTGGGAACATTTACGTCACGCTTTTTCAGACTAGATAGCACTTTGCATATAGGGCAGACAATTTGATTTCTCGTTAATGCAGTCACTGCTTTCAATTGAATGACTATCGTCATTGATTTCACTTAAGGGAAAAGAAACACGCAACTTCTTGGTGAGTACTTTTATTAAAAATATATATACAAAAATATTAAAAATGTCACCATTGCTTCATGTGCAGATCCTTTCTTCTGGAGTATCAAACTATTACTTTTATTATATTTGAAGTGATGCACAGGGCATTAGAGAATAAACTATATATAAATTGAACCAATAAAGGACATTGGAACACCACAGACCAGACGTATGCCAAATCACTGAAACAAATAATTTAATTCTTCATAAGCAGATTGTGCGAGTATTTGTGATCCCTGCTTTCTTTCTGAGCGCTAGCCCTTTTCCTAAACCCCGCTAGTCCTTTTCCTTCACCCCTCTTCCTTCCCCTTCAACCTTTTACAAGGAGGAGGAGCCACTGGCTCCTAAAGCTAGCATACTTTTTTTTAAAATATATGTTGGACCTCCTCCTGCCACTTTGTGAGTAGATTTTTTTTATGTATCCAGTCACACTATAAAATATTCAGGATTAACTATGTTTGGACTAAAAATATTTACTTCTGTCATTTGAGATTCTGCTTGATTGCAAGACTTTACACCTCCCTCACTTGAAGAAAAAAGTGAGTACAGTACTCAAACAGCAATGCGCCGCTTTGAGAATAGCCTCAAGTCCATGCATGCCAGTGCAGTTTTGCAAAATGGTTTGGGAACATGTACCATACATCTTTACCATACTGTTTTATTACAACACAAAACCATGCAATGTAATATAATATTTTACACTTCAAGATAGCGGCTTGCTGTGATGAAGTCACTCGCTGGATGCCCACAGTCTGTCTACTGTGAAGATTTGGCAGAAGTAGATGACATTCTGCTTTTGTGGTCAGTTTGGTTGTTTTCATTAGTTGATTCCTTATGCACAGTCTGGGCATACACAGCAAAATTGTTTTTGAACCACTGTTTTGTTCAAATTATCTTCACTTATGAAGTAACATACAAAATGGCTGTCATGTCAAGTTTTCAGCTAACTGCTTATCACCGTGTCCATTGCTAAGTCAATTGATTACAGATGTTGCGGATGTTTTTAACCATACATTTCTTTTCGGTGGCTTAGTTTCTGGGCATAGTACAATAAATCGCCCCGGCACATTTGATATGGAACTATCTCCTGCACTCAAGCAAAGTCAATTGTCTGTATGCAGAGCACCAAATCAAGGATGATCAATCTGTTAATCGAGAGGACCTTCTTAAGTGTTTTTAAGAAAGAATAACTCAATTTTTTTAAGGGACTTGTTACGATCCGCTACCATGATTCCAAATAACATTTGAAAATGGTGTGAAAAACTATCCAAGGTGTTCGGAGATTGACTGTAGAACTGCCATGGGAGAAGATGAATCTCAAAGTGCAGACTGAATTTGAAGTCTGTCATGGTACCCAAGAGCTGTGGATAAAAGGACCACCTTTAATACTTTTACAAAAGCAATGAAGAAAATGTGCTTTGTTACAAATTGTTTTGCTGTTTCTCAAAATATTGGCATTTAAAACTTCCACACTTGCATTCAAACCAATTCCAGGAACATTTGCCAGACTTTGAGTTGGTACGCCTACAACATATGGTTCTGTAAGTATTCGGCAGCTTCTTGAGGTTAGAAATCTTCGTCCATGCATTTTGTTCTTTGCCGTAACACAATAAAAAGAAGTCATTGGGTGATAAACCACATGCACACGAGCAACGAGACATTAATTCCACGTTTTTGTCCGTGCTGTCTGACGTGCTGTGTATTGTTATGAAGACTAATGATGCAAAGTTTTCAGTCATTGTTCTTGAGTTCAACAAATTATTTATCTAACATTTAGTGTTTCTTGTTCGATTTTCTGAAGCAATGGTCACAATATATCCTGTGTAACCAAACACAAAAGCGACCATTTTCTCGGAAGCTTCGCAAATAATTCACGTTTGTAGATTTCGGTTCACCATCCAATACCCATGTTTTCCAGGTCGCACGAATATGTCCCAAGTTTCGTCTCCTCACTGTAGACAGATTTTGCCTTTTTTCGTCAAGTTTTTTAGTGTTTCCTTACGAGAAATGATCTTTAGTCAAACTCTGCAGAATCCGTCGGAAACTGCCCCTTTTCACAGCCAAATGTCTTTGCAAAAATCTAATATACTGCAGTTTTCAATACCCAATACGTCTAAGGGTGCTTCTATCTAGTGGTAAGTCATAGTAAATTCTTTTCAGCCATGTTGTCCACTACACGGAATTGTTGGCGGGAAGCACAAACATGGTGATATTCTTCAGACAAACTGCAAAATCTTTTCCCAAAGGCGCCGATTATCAAAAGTTGAACGAAACGCTTGGAGGCATTTTTGTTGATTTAGGGCTTCACGCAGTGAAAAATCGTCTAACGAAAACCTTCGTGCGAAATGTGTAACTGGGGAAGAATTTAAGTGGACGACCACTCAATATGAGTGCATTGCTGAGACTGGATTGACGGTCTACTACAATATCTTCATGTCAGGTATGCAATCAGTGAATACCACAAAACTTAATCTCAGAATATAAATTGTAAGCTATGCTTAAATCAGTTTCGTAACGGATGCCAAAATAAGCATTTGCAAGCCTAATCCAAAGGCGGAAGGGATGCAGAGTGGGTAAAAAATTTGCAGCTTCTTCGCTGAAAAGGGATACATCAGCACCTTCGCAACAAGAATGTAGTGATGTAATGTCAATGTTGTATGTCCGACTATTCCTGCCTCATGATTTAAGCAAAACACAGAATTTGCCAAAGGCTTGGTCTCTCTAGAGCCTTGTCCCAGAATGGCAGAGTGCACACAGACCTATCAAATACAAAAATTTCATTCCATGAGTCTCTGATCACAACGTCCACATCTACCTTAAAGGCTACATCCTATCTCTCACTATTTCTTTCTTCCGAAATACAGAGGCAACCACACAAGGGCCTGCCTGCCTGCTTACAGTGTGTCCTTGTAAACAATTCAAAGGAACATATTGTGTATCCTTGTTTCAAAGAGTACATGATGCAAAACTGATTTACATTATTTACTTTAATCTGCCCTAGTGAACCTACATATCCAATGCCGCACTAAGAATCTACAAAACTTGTTTTCTTGCATTTACGTAGTCAAAGGAATTAATAATACCTTTACATCTATCTGACTACTCTGTAAAGTACACATAAATGTCTGGCAGACCAGCTTCACACTAACGTCTATTATTCCACTATCTAACATCATGCGGAAAAAACGAATATCCATACCATTTTGTGGGAGCTCTGATTTCCCTTATTTTATTATGATGATCGTTTCTCCCTATATAGGTCGGCGCCAACAAAATATTTTTGCATTCGGGGGAGGAAGTTGGTGACAAAACTTCGTGAAAAGATCCCGCTGCATCGAGAAATGTCTTTGTTTTAGTAATGCCCACATCAAATCCTGTATCATAACCGTGACACCCTCTCCTCTATATCTGGACAATACAAAACGTGCTGTCTTTCTTTGAAGTTCCTCTATGTACTCCGTTAATATTTGGTAAGAACCTCACACCGCACAGTAGTACTGCGAAAGAGACCGGTCAAGCGTAGTGTAGTACAAGGAATCAACGGCAATAGCACAAGTGAATCTTGTCAGACTCGCCTTCTATGCTCAAGTAACTATTATTTGGTAACAAGCAGTTTTGTGGACAATATATACGATTTGAAATATATGCCAAGCTTCCACATACACTGACAGAAAAAAAACCCAACACCAAAAAATAATTACTGCAGAGTAATGAAATTCTGGGAATAAATTTGTCCAGGTTACAGTTAAGTGATAAACATTGGAATATAACAAGTTAATGTATGCGCAAGATAAGCCAATGCCAATGTGAGATTCTGGTACATTAATAACCAGTGTAACCGCCAGAAAGTAAATTGCAAGCATGTGCCATGCGATGTGCTCCACAAGTGCCGGATGTCAGTTTGTGAGATGGGGCTCCGTGCCTGCTCCTGTTGCTCTTGGTCGGTCAATGCATGGACGGTTCATGCTGGTTATGGATGGTGATGGAGTAGTTGTCCAATGGTGTCTCGTATATGCTGGATTGGAGATAGATCTAGTTATCGAGCAGGCTAAGTGACATAATGACACACTGTAGAAATACTGGATTACAACAGCGGTACGTGGGTAAGTGAGAATATGCTGGAAAACACCATCTGGAATACTGTTCATGAATGGCAGCACAACATGTCGAATCACCAGATTGACGTAAAAATTTGCAGTCAGGGTGCGTAAGATAACCACACAAAGTTGTCCTGCTATCTCACCCCAAACAATAACTTGCATGTGTAGGCCGAGTGTGTCCAGCACACATACATGTTGGCTGCAGGCCCTCAACTGGTCTCCTCCTAACCAACACACTGGCATCGAGGCAGAGCCTGCCCTCCAACGAGCTCCCGCTTGACACCACTGAAGTGCAAATGGTGGTGGTTTGGGGTCAGTGGAGTGCATGCTACAGGGCATCTGGCTCGGAGCTGTCCTTGAAGCAATCGATTTGTAACAGTTCGTTGCGTCACTGTGGTGCCAACTGCTGTTCAAATTGCTCCAACAGATGCAATATGATGCGCCACAGTTATACGGCGAACACGATGGTCTTCCCTCTCGGTAGTGCCACGTGGCCATCCGGAGCCCAGTCTTCTTGCGACCGTACCTTCTCATGATCACTGCTGCCAGAAATCTTGTACAGTAACTACACTCCTGCCAAACCGGAGCATTCGGCTTCTCGTAGCCCTATTACATGACCTCGTTCGAACTAAATGAGATGTTGATGTTGACGTCTTTGTCGCCTTAACGACATTCTTGATGAACATGAATTCACCACATCCAATCTCAAAGGTAACTAACGCCCACGACCTTTACAGCGTGTATTTATAGCAAACTTTATTTGCATCCTCATAGTGGCGCTACTAGCGTCACTCTTACTTATGCTAATGGCGCGAAATCTGAATAGACATTTCAGATGTAGAAACAAGCTTACCAATTTTCATTTATGTCGCACAACTGCTTCTCAGTATTGCGATATTTTTTCGCCACTGTGTTAGGAATTTGATTACTTTTAACATTAATAAATTTTAATTTCCTTCTGTTCCTCAATCGAGTGGGACAAGAAGACAATGTCGTCGACGGGTACTGACAATCACGTGTGGAACTGTACTTTCTGGGACAATGGGCAGGCCCTCTATGGACATCCCCTGAGGACATACAATATTGAGAGTAAATACATCTCTACTTGCGCCATCTATTGCAATCAATTACATAACACGTGGAAAGGTGATTGCATGCAATACCTGCCGGTTCAGATTTAAGTTCAAGATGGAGCCTGACGCAACTTTTAGCAGAATATCAACATGAAGCACACGGACGAAACTTGACGTAACAACAGCGCACAACCATGTACCAACACGCAAATTGACTATATATGACCTGACGTTTAAAAGGAAAGGAAAATTGGCGGCCTTTCCTGTCATATAAACATTATTGCATAAAAATAAAATTTTTATCGGCTTACAAAACTCCAAGTACTTTTAGAGAACGCTGGGCCATTAGATGTGGCGCGTCTCGACAAATCGAAGCTGTGCACTCCGAGGGTCGAGGCTGCCCGCGGTGTCGGATCGATAGGCACGCCGCGACGCCTTGACGTCACTCGCCTGGTCGATAAGCGTCCGCCGACTGAAGCTTAAGGTGGCTCGCTAGGCGCTGCTGAACACATCGCTGAAAGCTTGTTCGCAGAAGATATCTCAACGGACATGATAAACATGCCTAACGTTTTTAATAACCGAAAATGATACTACATTAACTCACTGACTAACGAATATTATTTGGACTACAGATATAAATCACTGATTGGGCATTACATGCTTCATTCACTTACAAATCACATGGACTACGTTACCCGGACCAAGACAACGACGAAAATTTCGGTTTTGGGTTTTTTGAATAGTGCAATAGCAGGGAGTTTCTTCTTTCAAATGGCATTTCCATTTGGTATTTAGCTTATGCCTAACTATTTGTAATTATTATTTTTTTTTAAATATACCGACAGGTTTCTCACATGTTCTCTAAAAATAAAGAGGTCTCTAACACTTTTCTGTGATTTCCTGGATCAGTTTTCACAGTTTGTCTACAGGCAATTTTATCCGTTTCAGAATAAAACAACCAAACTGGAGGGAATAATATCATATCTTTGTTGCGTTTTAAATTTTACTTTAGGTGCAGGACAAATATGGTGTGGTTCAACAGTCGAGTTTTCAAAGAAAAATACTTCCAGTAAAGTATATAACGAGCAGAATGATAGTTTTGTGATAATGAGGACAATGCTACTAGCAGTAGAGATACCGTGTGTGAGAAGGGCTCACAGAAGCTTCATGGCTTTGAGAAACATAATTTCAGTTTAATCACGCTATGTACGTTTTCATTCTGATTATGTGTACGACTATGACGACATTTCTTCGATAACACAGTAAGAGACAGACTCAAAACTGGCTTTGTAATGTACACGACGCTTTTGGTGCCTTGTGCTTATGTGTATACGATGAACAGTCTTTTAGGCTTGAGCTCTAACGTATTTGCATCGAGTCCGTCCAAAGGGACAAAACACTGTGCAAAGTTCGAGATTTGTAGACAGAGTACTTATACTCTATGCTTTGTAGAATACCGTGTCACACACAGCTAAGTAACTGTCGTATGCTCCGGAAAACTCATGATCAACTCTTAGAGAATACGGAATCTTGGGAGGAAACAGGCGCTGACCTACAGCAAAAACTGTCGTCAGAGTACAATGCTGAAGCAGGCTTAATTGTTCCGGAACACAGCGTTCAACGCACATTGTTGGAAGTGGGGCTCCACAGTAGTCGAGCGTTACATGTTCCTATGTAGACCGAATGAAATCGTCAACAGCACGGGATCATCGAGATTGGACCGTGTTTCAATGTCACCTGGTCGGATGAACTGCGTTTCTCATTAAAGCAGTTCGGTAGGCGTCCGGATACGACCTCATTGAGGCGAACCGCTGCTTGAAACATCCAGCGCACCTCGGACGCACGCCGGTGTGGGTAAGTATTATGCTATGGGGGCCATTCACATAGGCTTCCCTGAGACCGGTCATAATAATCTAAGGCACCACGACAGCTGTGGACTACCTAAAATAATTGCGGGCCACCTGCATCCCCTCATGCTTTGTTTTCCCCGAGGGCAACGGCATCTTCCAGCACGATAATTACTGTCCGTGTACCAGAGGCAAAATGGTGCTGCAGTTGGTAGAGGAACATTATAATGAACTCACGTTGATGTCTTGGGCAGCAAATTCACCTAATTTGAATTCGATGGATCGTATCAGGCATGTTGTTGACTATCTCCGCATTCACAAACCACCCAGCACGTAATTTACGGGAGTTTTGTGACATACGCGTAGACATCTGATACGAAATCAATGTTACGAATAGTCGCTGCTGTACTGCGTCCTAAATATAGATCAACAAGCTACGATAGTTTGGCACACCGGTGTATATGTGAAGCAAGAGGTGGAAGTCATAACCGAGATTTCTCTGCATTATTAAATATTTTTAATGCATTTCGTCTCCATCAAGATTGAGTTACACAGCATCGTCCCAACCAGCACATAGATTTGTAACTAACAGATGTGGCGTGCACTTGCTTCCAAGAGAAAACACGTTAAAAGCCTGAAAAAGGAAGACAATTCTTTAATTGCAGCTACAGGTGAGACCCCGTTTCTCAGTCAGTTTGAACAGTTTCAGCTTGAAGGTCCCCCCCCCCCCCCCCCCCGTGTGTGTGTGTGTGTGTGTGTGTGTGTGTGTGTGTGTGTGTGTGTGTCGTCGTGGTGGTGGTGGTGGTGGTTGCCTTCTGGTTTACAAAACCCCACTTGCCCACGTCTTATTCTTACATGGATGAAAGACAAAAACTAGCGCTGATATTTTTCCCAGAGAGTCCTGGTGACAAATATAGAACATCTATCACTGAAGTGCTGTCGTTTTTGTAACAGTTCCTGTATCATCACAAAACGGGATTTTTTTGACACATGTCCACCAATGCTACAACACAAAACGAGATTTTTTTTATAGTTTTCAATGACGTTTCTGGTTTTGCCGTGTAGACGACATAGTGCCAGCTACTCATCCTTGATTTATTTATAAACAAAGGAAAACAATGTATATGGGACTAACCTATGACCTTGTCAAAACCACGAACTAACTAAATCCATTCTAACACAGCAAATGTTAAAAAACGTTACCCATCTATGGCTTCTGAAATAAATGGACAAAGCCTTGTCACTGCTGAATTACTGTATATGTGAGGCTCCTTCAGTGCTATGAAGAGCAATATACGCAAATAGCGTAATATGAGAGGTTCTATCTCACTTGCGGTAGAGCGGCCCTTACGGAACCCACCCTGAGACGGAGCCAGAAGGCCCTGAGACTCAAGCAGCCAACTCAACCTCTCGCTCACCATGCGTTTGAGCAACTTGCAAAGAACATTGGTGAGGCTAATGGGGCGTAGCTGTCCACCTCCAGTGGGTTCTTGCCAGGTTTCAACAAGGGGATTACGATGCTTTCCCGCCATTGCGATGGGAACTCACCCTCAACCCAGAAACGGTTGTGGTCTAGGAGGCGTAGCTGGCAGTCCACCGAGAGGTGTTTGAGCATCTGACAGTGGATGCGATCTGGCCCAGGAGCCGTATCAGGACAAGTGGCTAGGGCACTTTGGAATTCCCACTCACTGAACGGAGCATTGTACGATTCAGGGTGGCGCGTGTGAAATGAAAGGCTCCGACGTTCCAACCGCTCTTTCAGGGAGCGGAGGGCCAGTGGGTAATTTGCAGAAGCGGAACTGAGCAAAATTCTCCGCTAAGTGGTTTGCAATTGTGTCGGAGTCAGTACAGACTGTTACATCCAGTCAAAGCGCAGGTACGCTGACGTGGGCCCGATAGCCATGGAGTCGCCTAATCATGGTCCAAACCTGCGATGGAGAGGTAAGGAGGCCAATGGTGGAAACATACCTTTCCCAGCACTCCCGCTTGCGTTGGCGAATGAGGCGATGGGCTCGCGCACGGAGCCGTTTAAAGGCGATGAGGTGTTCCAATGAGGGCTGCCGCTTTTAACGTTGGAGTGCCCGCCTGCGATCTTTAATCACCTCAGCGATCTCGGGCGACCACCAAGGCACAGTCCTCCGCCGAGGGGACCCAGCAGAACAGGGAATGGCAGATTCTGTGGCAGTAGCGATGCCGGTGGTGGTCGAGTGAACCACCGCATCAATGGCGTCATTGGAAAGAGGCTCAATAGGGGCAATGGAGGTGAACAAGTCGCAGTCAGCATTGTTCATAGCCCATCTGCAGGGGCGCCCAGAAGAGTGACGCTGTGGCAGTGACAGAAAGATCGGAAAGTGGTCACTACTGCACAAGTCGACATGCATACTTCATTGGACAGATGGTAATAGGCTAGGGCTGCAGATCGAAAGGTTGATGACTGTGTGTGCCATGCGCCACACTGAAATGTGTGAAGGCACCATTATTTAAAAGAGAAAGGTCGAGCTGTGCCAATACTTGCTCAACGATGCTGCCTCGGCCTGTTGCCACTGATCCACCCCACAGAGGGTTATGGGCGTTGAAGTCGCCCAGCAACAGAATGGGTGATGGCAAGTGGGCTGTCAGCGCGGCCTGGACATGCTGTGGGACATCACCATCCGGTGGAAGATAGAGACTGCAGACAGTAACAGCCTGAGGCGTCCACACCCGAACAGTGACAGCCTCTAAAGGTGTTTGTAGAGGGACAGACGCGCTGTAAAGAGAGTGAATGACGTAGATGCAGATGCCACCAGATACCCTCTCATAAGCTGCCCGGTTCTTATAATAAGCCCGATAGCCACGGAGGGCGGGGGTTCGCATCGCCAGAAACCTAGTTTCCTGAAGAGCAATGCAGAGGAAAGGGTGAAGGCTGAGAAGTTGTCAGAGCTCAGCAAGATGGTGGAAAAAACCGCTGCAGTTCCACTGGAGGATGACATTGTCCATGGCCGAGAAAGGCGTGAAGGGACAGAGTAGGCAGATTACACTGCTGGGTCACCTGCTGCCACGGACTGAGGACCTGTGCGAGTGACATCCATTGTCTCTTAGGGTCTAGCGAGATCTAGGTCCTCAGGGGATGCCAGAATCTCTACCTCGCCCTCAGACGCAGACCCTGTAGGTTGCGGTGGGGTGGGTGCCACCACAAGTTCCTTCGTCAAGGTCTTCTTCTTGGACTTTTCTCGCTGGTCCTTGGGTTTCAGTGGCTGGGAGGGATTCACTGATTCAGGCTCTGGGACAGAGGAGCGATACGACCAGCTGCTTGTGGGCACTTATGCCACTGCTGGGCGTCATCCTTCCCACTTGTGGAAACCTGGGAAGGGAGGGACCCTAGGGACCCCTTGCAAAAGAGAGAGAGAGAGGAGCCGAAGAAGTTGGACCTTAGAAGTGGGGACGGACGTCCCCGATGGGTGGGAGGTGTTGCTCCCGAGGTAGGTGGTGCAGGAGCAACAGGGTGGGTTGTGCCCCCCATGGGCAAGGGGGCATGTGGAGTTGTACGGCAAGGTGAGCTGAACTGATGGAGGCATCACGGTTGTTGTAGCGGCGGTCCAAGGTCTTATATTCCACGATTTTCTGCTCTTTCTGTAAGATCCTACAAGGTGAATGATGCTCTCCGCAGTTGGCACAGATGGGAGGCGGGGCACATGGAGTATTGGGATGTGATAGCCGTCGGCAATCTCGGCGTGTGACGCTGGAAGTACAGCGGGAAGACATATGGCTGAACTTCCAGCACTTAAAGCACCACATCGGGGGAGGGATATAGGGTTTAACATCACAGCGGTAGACCATCACCTTGACCTTTTCCAGTAATGTATCACCCTCGAAGGCCAAGATGAAGGCACCAGTAGCAATCTGATAATCTTTCGGACCCCGATGAACGCGCCGGACGAAATGAACACTTCGATGCTCTAAACTGGCGCGCAGCTCATCATCAGACTGCAGAAGAAGGTCCCTATGGAAAATAGGACCCTGGACCATATTTAAACTCTTATGGGGTGTGATGGTAACTGAAACATCCCCCAACTTGTCACAAGCAAGTAACCTTTGTGACTGGGCAGAGGATGCCGTTTTTACGAATACTGACCCAGGGCGCATTTTGGACAAGCCCTCCACCTCCCAAACTTGTCCTCTAAATGCTCTACGAAGAATTGACGCTCTGTTGACATGAAAGACTCCCCCGTCAGCTCTCGTACAAACTAGGAACTGGGGCGAATAAATGTCGCTGCCATCCTGAGTCTTACGCTCTTCCCACAGTGTAGCCAGGGAGGAGAACGATTTGGAATCGTATTTCTGGGCGTTGAATTGAGTCCGAGAAAGCTTAGAGACTGCTGGCGGCTGGCCACCAGCAATAGATGATGTACCACGCTTCCGCCCTTAAGCCCCCCACTCCGACTAAGGGCCCTCTCCATGGGCGCCATCCAGCCTCAGCAAGGGCCACCTGGCAGGATGGCTATTGCCGGGAGTCCTGATGCCCCAGGGAGATAGCCATCTAATCTTTGGCATACGTGGAGAGGTAACGGCGCTGGTATCAGTAGAGCGATCCCTGTATTGTCAGTGGGGCTACAACCAACAGAGTACATGGCGGCCACACCACAAGGGACTGGCTACCGTGCTGGATATTAGGTGCAAGGAAGTCCATGGTCGTCGTCTCCACAAAAAGCAGCACTGCACAGTGCATGGTGGAAATCGCACCCAGGAATGTACCCTCGCCCGCGAGATGGAGAACGAGTGGGTCGGCAATGCAACGACGAGAAAGCTGGCTAAAGGTCTAAATACGCGATGGACACAATGCACCATGTAAGGCACCCTTCCCCAATTGGCTCGCTCTTCGGAAGAACTCTGAAATCCGAGAGGGGACCATCACACACAGGCGAAACGTTTGAGACTCCTTTTACTCGCATCTTACGACAGACAGGAATACCACAGTCCTATTCTAACCCCCAAACCCACAGGGGGTATGTACGAGGTGCATTCCAGTTCTAAGGCCTCAGATTTCTTTTCTAATTAACTACTCACCCGAAATCGATGAAACTGGCGTTACTTCTCGACGTAATCGCCCTGCAGACGTACACATTTTTCACAACGCTGACGCCATGATTCCATGGCAGCGGCGAAGGCTTCTTTAGGAGTCTGTTTTGACCACTGGAAAATCGCTGAGGCAATAGCAGCACGGCTGGTGAATGTGCGGCCACAGAGAGTGTCTTTCATTGTTGGAAAAAGCCAAAAGTCACTAGGAGCCAGGTCAGGTGAGTAGGGAGCATGAGGAATCACTTCAAAGTTGTTATCACGAAGAAACTGTTGTGTAATGTTACCTCGATATGCGGGTGCGTTGTCTTGGTGAAACAGCAAACGCGCAGCACTTCCCGGACATTTTTGTTGCAGTGCAGGAAGGAATTTGTTCTTCAAAACATTTTCGTAGGATGCACCTGTTACCATAGTGCCCTTTGGAATGCAATGGGTAAGGATTACACCCTCGCTGTCCCAGAACATGGACACCATTTTTTCAGCACTGGCGGTTACCCGAAATTTTTTTGGTGGCGGTGAATGTTTGCTTCCATTGAGCTGACTGGCGCTTTGTTTCTGGATTGAAAAATGGCATCCACGTCTCATCCATTGTCACAACCGACGAAAAGAAAGTCCCATTCATGCTGTCGTTGCGCGTCAACATTGCTTGGCAACATGCCACACGGGCAGCCATGTGGTCGTCCGTCAGCATTCGTGGCACCCACCTGGATGACACTTTTCGCATTTTCAGGTCGTCATGCAGGATTGTGTGCACAAAACCCACAGAAATGCCAACTCTGGTGGCGATCTGTTCAACAGTCATTCGGCGATCCCCCAAAACAATTCTCTCCACTTTCTCGATCATGTCAGACCGGATGGTGTGAGCCCGAGGTTGTTTCGGTTTGTTGTCACACGATGTTCTGCCTTCATTAAACTGTCGCACCCACGAACGCACTTTCTGCACATCCATAACTCCATCACCACATGTCTCCTTCAACTGTCGATGAATTTCAATTGGTTTCACACCACGCAAATTCAGAAAATGAATGATTGCACGCTGTTCAAGTAAGGAAAACGTCGCAATTTTAAGTATTTAAAACAGTTCTCATTCTCGCCGCTGGCGGTAAAATTCCATCTGCTGTACGGTGCTGCTATCTCTGGGAAGTATTGACAATGAACGTGGCCTCATTTTAAAACAATGCGCATGTTTATCTCTCTTTCCAGTCCGGAGAAAAAAAAAAATCTGAGGCCTTAGAACTTGAATGCACCTCGTATTTCTCTCTACTATATTTATTTAACCACTTCAATTCTTCAAATGTATCTTTTTCTTTATCGAAAGTGTAATTTTTACACAACTGTTTTTAGTAAAATTACATCCAAACACACTACTTGGTATTCTTAGTCTAACAAACTATTTAATTTTTCCCTAGTATTCTGCAAATGCATTTTATTCTTGTAAAATTGACCTAAATTTTAGCATTAGTCTTCCTCCACTTCTTACTACAAATTTTTATAAAAAAGAAAAATTAGAAGTGGAATTTCTGTGTAGGAACCGAAATGGAGCTACCCAAAATACATGCTAGAAACACAAATTTAATTAAAAAATAATCTTAATTAAAATGGAAAACTATTTATTCTTGAAGATATTGCACCTAGAGAAAGATATGTATTGGTTTATGTAACTAAGGGAATCATAGAAAAGGAATGGTTTCTGTTAGTAGTTGTTTAGGATATAATGTTTACCACATTTATTGTGCAGAATATGGAAATTTAATTAGCTCTTTATACATTTTTGGAGATTATTGCATCTGTAAATATATAACGAGTTTAGTTGGACATAGAGTATTTGTTAATTGTTAATTTTTTAAAAAACGGAATATAGTTATTCCAGAGAGATTAGAAACAAAATAGATACATAACAACATGTAGCGAATTAGTTGTCGGTCAATCGCCAATGTCATGTAATATGTATATAAAAATTAAACAACAAAAACTATTCTTTGTGCTTGTTTGGTGGTGTTTTAATTCAATCTAGTTGGACCTTAATCTTGTATTTATATCTACAATGTTATTTCTAATTTCTTCCTGCATCCAATAATTATACAAATAACATTCTTGTATGTTTACGAATTTAAAAATATATCTATATTTTCCTCGATAATTTTCGATTGTAATATTGGAAATAATTTGTTCTAATCCTCCTCCCAGATCCTCTACTTGTTTCCTGATTTTATTTTTATACTTTCTAACACTTGAACCATTTTTATACTTTTGATCGTTTATCTTCTGGTTTATACAATAAACTCTTTGTTTTCGAAAATTGGATGTATTTTTAAGCAAGCTACTGTGGGGAATGAAAAGCCATCTGTTTTTTCAAGGAATGGTTCTTCATTGGGTTAGTAAATTTCTCTAATTCGTGTTTAGAATAATTATACGGAATACAAATAAATCCTTGATTTTTAAGATTACTACTACTTTTCCTCATTTTATAAATTTATTGCATTGGGGCCTTTAACAATATATGCACATTTTTTAGCATTTATATTCGGCCAAACTGCTAACATATGGTCACATTTTTATGATTAACCACAAAAGCATAAATTTTAAAAATTCCGCTTGTGCGAAAATCTATCCATATTCTTTTAAAATTACTTTTTATATCTGTCCTTTTCTGTTATTTCTTGTTCCTTCTCGAAAATATTTTTGTGTTCTTCCTGTAAAGATTGTGTTTCATTAAAATATTCTAGTTTTCTTTCTTGTATACTTAAATTTTCTAATTCTCTCATTTTTTAGTGGATTCTAAATGTACCTTATTAACTGGCTCAATTTCTTCAACTGTATAAACAGAAATTTAGAAAAAGTAAAGTCTCCAGATTTCAGGCATTTGTGTTTTACTCAGAAATTATATTCTCCTCCTCTTCGGAAATTTCTATGTAATTAATGGGCACACAATTAAACCTAAATTTACATAAATTTAATTTTTTCTTCTTTATTATCTTTTATTTCTATTCCTGTAAGTTTTTGTGTTTTTGTTGCTCCAATAAACATATTGAACGATATTATTGTAAATAAGACAACAGTTTTGTATCAAATCTTGATTTTTCCCACATTTTAGATACTGGAAAAGAATAAAAAGGAGCTTTCTCGAAATACTTCTATTAGGTTAATAGCTCATAACTGAAACAGAACCCTGGTAAAAATCAATACCAATGCATTTCTAAGTTGTTTTACAGTCATATGAAAGTAAGTAAGATTACTGTCCAATCACATGCTGTAGTAACTCACCTCAGGAATCCTGAAAACACTTTGAATGATAGTGATATTTAGACCAAACTGCAGGTAGTGTATTTTCTGACAGTAACACCACACAGGTTTTTCGTGCTCAAAGCAACCCTCGTATTTCCGAAATGAAGCGGCAGGACGTAAAACGAATTAGAAATTTCATTTGATATAGCAGCACACCGCTCAATCGACTCTGGAAGCATTCTGAATCGCCAAGACAGAAAAAGAGAGATCGACAAATGCGGTCAAATGTGAAGGTTATCCTCATTGTATTCTTCGATTTTAACGGCATAGTGCACGATGACCTCTTGCTACAACGTCGGAGATCAATATGGGGTACTACTTACATGTTCAACGCCGTTTTTATCACCCGATTTGAAGAAAGGGTGAGGACCTGTGGCGATAAAAGTCATGGCTTTTTCACCATGATATGCCCATGCACATGACCACTATTTACTTTAGAACATTTGGCCAAAACCAATACCGCAATGCTGCCTCAGCCTCCATATCCGCCAGATGTGATTCTTTTGTTCCAAAAAATAAAATAAAATCTTACAGGGGTGTCTGGTAACAAGCATAAACAGATTAAAAGCGCTGAGAGCACTAAAGGATATCACAAAGATAAAATTCCAGAAGTATTTCGGAAAAAACGCTGGCATGAATGTATAAATATATAAGGAGGGCTATTTAGAAGGGGTGACGTTGATGTAGATGAATACACAAATTTTTTCCCAACAAACCAAAATTCGTTATTTCTGAAACACCTCGAATAACGTCAACTACAAATGGGGGTCACCTATCGAAGGACTGTGGGAATGGCCGTTGCGATTTCGATGTATTCGTTACACCAGTCACGTTGGTCTTATGTACGAAAATCTGGTAGAATTTTAATTAATTCCAGTCTTCCATAATCGAAAGAATTTGTCTGAATTACTCATTTTATGCGTCCCGCTGATACAGTCAAATTAGTTGCACAGAGCACTCAAAATCAGATTAAAGAAACATCTACCAAATTACAGACCACTAGAGTAGTTATGAACAATAAGCTGTTTATAATTCACCAGCACATGACCTAAGATACTTTCACACCAACTGACTTAAAGCACTTGTCATTACATGTGATTTGTGTAAAGAAAATTGACATTGGTTGTTGTGACTCTGAACACTAGGTCGACCATAACTGTCTAAATGTCTCGAACGGTCGAAGGATGTAGCACCTACAAGAAGGTGCGTGACAAATTGGACAAGGGCGCCGGCAAGAGCCTGCTCGATGTCAGTCGCAATCAATAACTTGGCATGCTCAAGGGACGGTGTGTGTGTGCTGGAAGTGGGGGACGGGGGCCAAGGGCAGCACAGCTGACACCACTGTCACAGGCGTGTGCTGCGCAGCCTTTAGATCGGTGAGAAACACAGTTGTCGCGCTACTCGTTTCCTTCTGCGTTAGAGAAGCATAACATTCTGATACGCGTCGGTACTCTGAAGTCGCAGAAGTATCTTAGAATTCAACTCTCTAAGTTTGATTATTTTTTCTATGACAACATTTCAAAACGACTGCAGGAAACTAAGTATTTTTAGAAGCGAGGTTGAAGAAATGCTACGAAAATCTTGTCTGGTGCCCACAAAAATTAGAGGTCTTTTCCACACAGCAGTTTTGACAATCTGATCTTCTTTATGTAATGATAACAGCACAAACTTAAAAATAAATATTAGTGAGTAATTCTTCTTAAGGGTTACCCAATTTTTAATATTTCTTAAATGCCTGTACAAATGCAGAAAACCAATACTCCAGAGGTTCCATAATTCGTCTCTCCGGCAAAAGAATTCCCTTGCACCGCCTAAGTTCACATGAGGGAATTCTACTGCGCGTTAACGCAGCGTTCACGGAAAAATCTCCTAGACACCTACAAACGCGCAGTTAGATACATGGGTTTCGTGTGCTGTTTAGTCGATAGCGCGTTTCTGTCATAACCAGACGTGTTTTCTGTGTTTTTGTTATCTTCCTTTGTCGAACGTTACGAAAACTGATACTTACATCGCGCTACTAAATGACAAAGCAGGAAAAAAGGCCAGCATTTTGGAATATAGCGTGTGAACTGGATAAAAATAAAATCTTGAGTGGGGAAGCTTCGGAAGAATTGGTTTTGCTCTTCTGTGAGGAAAATTCCTCAAGAAAAAAATATGTATGAAAGAAAAACTTAACAAGTACACTTTCGTTCATAACATGCAGTTATGTTCAATTCTACATTCATTGACTAAATAGTTGGTAACTTTAACGTTATCTGCTGATGTACTCTAGAAACTTTTTACAGACTTTCCACAGAGGCAATCAATTACCCAAAACTTAAAGACGCTACAATAGCTCTATGTCTAACAACTGCAAAAATATCAAAATGTCTATTGACCTTCCTGCTTACTCACAGTAGTGTCCGAAAATTTAATGAAAACCTTCTGGAGGGAAAAAACAATTGACAGATCAAGTGGACGAAACGTAATAAGTAGCAATGAATATGAGTACAACTTTACCTTCGTTAACCTACATTCCTCTTCGGTTTTCCCTGTGTAAGGATCTGAGAATTTCGTTTAGTTTTTGGATGACAAAAAGTAGTTTTCCTAGAATGCAAAGTAGTTTCAACAATGAATGGAACTACTTGATTACGTTTTGCCGTAGTTTTTAAAATCAAAGTAAGTCTAAATTACGTATGGCCAACACACCGAAAAGCAAAATTTACAAGTAATCACATTAGTTCAAGACAACGCCTCGTGGATAGTAAAAGAGAGAACGAGTTCACATGTTCTGCAGCGCTTTGACATATTAAAATGGTTGTTCAGAGACACTATCATTCAATGTTTATTATTCTAGTCACTCAGTAGTACAACTTCCTCTATGAACACTGAGGTAAAGAATGCTTAAAAGCATCATCATCCAAGTCCCGAGACGTACCTATTTGTAAAGAGCATTGTTCAAAACAATATTAATGATATGATTGTTATATTTCCTTGGTGAAAATCCCAGCTGAAGTGTGTTTTGACACAGCCACTTTCTTTCACATCGGTATATTATACAAAAACGGTCCACGGGTTATCTAGCCACTTACGTGACATGTGAACACGATGCCCCATGTACGATAAATAATGCCGAACTTTTTGTCCGTGTTGGGTCCTGCACGAAGGAAGACCAGTAAGTGTTTTTAGGATACCCTCTCCCCTCTATTTGTTGGTGTATTTCGTTCCCAATTTCAACTTTTTGTGTAGCGAAACATTGGTAATCGTAGATTTTTCTTTATAAAAGACATTTGCGCCAGGACTTTAACACTTTCTTTATTTCACGATTGCAATTTCGGCCTTAGGCCATTATCAAGTGCAGCTGAAAAATACAGAATGTTTATAAATTATTTAACAAAATCGTTATACATCTTCATATTCGGCCGATTACACAGAATGAAAAGTGTAGTTGCATAAGCAAGTTACTTATATTCATCGTTTTACATGCATAAAAGATATACATCGTGATATATACTTGTGGGTATTCTTTTGTTGCCCACTCTTACTGTTAAATTTGTATAGGTTATTTATTTCGCCGTGGTTTACTGTATTGACTTAGCACAACCAAACTCACAGAGGCGGTCACATGTCACATACAACCTCATTCGCTTTGCAAATCAGCAGCACGCTCCCTTAGAACCAGCTTAATTCAATTAAAACACAGCTGGTGTGACATTTCGCCAACGTTACATAAATTATAAGCACACGAATTGATCGCCGATATAGCATACTAAAATGATATGACAATGTAATAAGTATTTTCTGTGTCAATTATTCTATGGGAGTATGCTCCTGATCTGGAAAGCGCATGAGGAGGTGTGTGACGTGTGACTGCCTCTTATTTTGTTTATGCTAATACAGCAAACCACGACGAAATAAATAACCTATACAAATTTAACAGTAACAGTGGGTAACAAAAGAATACCTACAAGTATATATCACGATGCATATCCTTTATATAAGTAGAACGGTGATCAATCTCCATGTATTTTATGTACAATGTATTAAAAACAGGTTACGTAAAATATTATAGTGGTACAACGAGAGCACAATCTGTGCCTCATAATACCGTCGCTGGACGGCATTGGCGCTCCACACAGAGCAAAGCAATATCTGTAATCCTTTACGCGCCAAATCGGCTACCATAGCATGTAAACAATAATCTGCCGCTGCAGTTTAGCGCGCCAAGTGACTAGTGGTGGGCTAGCGAAGGTGAGTGTCTAAAGACTATGTTTTATGACATATGGATATGTGTGCTCGCAATATGTAACAGCGTCACAGATGTATTTAATAGTTATGACAACGACATATAAATCTATCAGCTCATTTTAGGCTGACATGGCTTAAAGCCACAAAAAATGTAAGTAACATGCTTATGCAATTACATTTTTCATTCTGTGTAATCGGCCGAATATCAAGATGTAAACGACTTTGTTAAACATTTTTTAAACATTCTGTATTTTTCAGCTGCACTTGATAATGGCCTAAGGCCGAAATTGCAATCGTGAAATAAAGAAAGTGTTACAGTCACTGGCATAAATATGATGTATTTTATAAAGTTATACATGACTGAATCCCAGGTATAAAAATTGGGTTTTTCATTTGCCATAGCACACACAGCTTAGTGATGGAAGCAGGACAGAAGAATGGTTTTCATCCGAGTACATCGAGGTGAATTTAGGGTAGCAAACCACGTCCTAAAAAATTCCTTTAAACTTTTTCCTTCAGGTGTACATTTCCATCCTTAAGCCGTCCTCACACTGGGCGTATGATTAATCGCGAAGCACACCAGACGTGTTGTTCGTGGTTGCTGCACGCCTGGAACGACCTGCCACTTCTCACAAAACGTGCTATGTGGTCCTCCGTTATTTGCGAAGGCAGCGCTCTCCAGCGGCAGTCCTCGGCTGCATCTGAAGCGCTAATCACACAATTTCTTTACGAAAGTAAATGACTGTAAAACACTTGCTTTAACTCTCCTAGCGATCGTCGAAGAGCGGAGGAAATACAATTATTTGATGTACATACTAGTAGAAGTTATTCTTGAACTCTATCTCCAGTTCGTTTTCGGTTTTGAATCTAACATCGTTAAAGTATAGTGTCTAATGTAAGTTTTCGCATGCGTAAAATACATATTCTGGATGTTGTATTGACTGTCTTCACTCTGAAGTAACGTACTTCATCACACAGGTTTCACGATCTGGATTCTTTTCGTAATTTCTTTCGAATGGGAGAAAAGTGTTTTTTTTTTTCGAACACGAAACGAGGTATTTAATGGTAAGATAATACGGCAGTCGATAAAATCAATAAATTGGTACATGTATTTTACACACCGTTTCATAAGTAAAACCTGTGTAAAGTGTTTACTTTCTGACACTGGCAACCACGTTGTGATTTCTGGCCAATGGAGAAACATTCCAGTCGTTGGCCTAAGCAACAAGAACTGCAGCAAATACTTCCATTAAATTAACAAGAAAGACACAAAATCTTTTACTCAACAAAAGATGAAAATTTGATTTCATAGTTAACTATAGTATAAAAAACTGTACCAAAAACGCCCGTGTTTGATAGATGATCATGGTGCCATCACTGAAACGGTTATAACACTATAACCATCACATATGGCAAGACTATAACTACCTATATTAATTTCCTGTCATTTTATTCTAATATATCGCACCTAAAACGACCAGTTTTGGAGAGACGCTCAGTGCTGATGCTTTGAAAAAGTTTACATTCGTACCTTGTACTCTATAATCATAATAATAATAAATCCACCAAACACAGAATTTAATTCCGTATAATATGGGGTCTCCTAAGTTCCGACTGTGACATAAAACCGATGCCGCATCCCCCAGGGTATGTTAATCTCCATGAGGCAAAAATGTGACACGCCAGATTCTTCATTTCACGCTTCTCAATGTAATGAAATGTGTAATTCCACGTTGTGAAGTCACTAGATCCTCTTCCACAAACGTTTAGACATCCCGTAGATGACAGCTTTAGACATGTCACTTAAATCTTTTCCTTGTAATTATTTATCACCACTAAAGACTAACAGTGTGTGCAAGTCATGCAAAGCACTGAACAAGCTGCATTCATTCCAGGCGGTTTACTCTTATTTTTATGTGTATGTGCCACAAAGTTATTGCAACTGTTTAGCGCCTTCATGTAATAAATTTCAATTAAAGAGTTAATAGGCTGCCAGGTAAATCACTAAACAAGCAGCCACCTATTACGACCTAGCACATAATGACTAATTCATTTGAATTCTTGATTTGTTACGAAAATAGTTTCATTGGTATTTTTGTATCACTGACTGATGGATGAACACTTATTGGTATGGATGCAAACAGGTCTTGGTAGGTCGCTGGAGGTATATAGCACCACATCTACACACAGATGTCACCTGATTCCCGTAAATTCTGGGGAGTGAGATGATGAGCTCTGACGACACGTTCAATCACATCCCACATGTGTTCGATCGGTTTCAGATCTGACGAGTTGAGGGGGCCAGCACATCAATCGGAACTCACCACAGTGTTCCTCGAACCACTTGATCACACTCCTGGCCTTGTGACATAGCGTATTATCTTGCTGAAAAATGCCACTGCCATCGGGAAACATGATCGTCATTAAAGTGGATACGTGGTTTGCAAACTGTGGACGATACTCCTTGGCCGTTATAGTGCCTTGCAAGAGCTACACTGACCCATGGATGCCCATGACAATGTTCCCCAGAGCATAATGGAGCCGCCGCCATTTTGTCTCCGTCTCGCAGTACATGTGTCAAGGAGCTGTTGCCCTGGAAGATGACGGACTTGCGCTGTCCCATCGGCATGATGAAGATGGTATCGGGATTCATCACAGCATGCAACGCTCTGCCACTGAGTGTCCAGTGCCGACGGTCACGTGCCCATTTCAGCCGTAGTTGCCGATGTCGTGGCATATGCATAGGTCGTTAGGAGTGTTCGGTGCACTATGTGTTCACACTTGTATTGATCCCAGCATTAAAGTCTGACGGTAGTTCAGCCACAGTTCGCCGCCTGTCCTGTTTTAACCAGCTAGCTTACGACATCTGATATCTGTAATGAGGGATGGTCGTCCAATCCCACGACGTCTGGACGTGGTTTCACCTTTGTTTCACCACGCGTTAAAGACACCCCAGCATTCCTCGTACACCCGACAAGTGGTGCAGTTTCCGCAATGTTCGTGCCAAGCCTCCGGGCCATCACAATATGCCATCGGTCAAACTCAGATAGATCGCACGCTTTTGCCGTTGTACACACAGACATCACGCTCACAGATACTACATGCACCGTGCGTGTTTTCGATTAGCAGTCGTTCCTCGCCAGGTGAAGCTGCTATCACCTGGACAGGTTTATATCGACAGTAGGTCGGTGGTCATAATATTCCAGATGCTCAGTGTATGAGCTTCGTGGACAGTGTCAAATGTTGAGCGATCACTGAAGGACACGGAGGTGCCGCGTACCCGTATGAGACATGGTTATCAGCGCCTGACAATTAGTAAAGGGCCCCACTGTGGGTTTCCATTTGCCGGCTGGTCGAATTGTGAAACATACTGATTGATCGGGCATTCGAATGTGACTGCCGCGATGCTGGACTACTTGGGAACGTAAGCATTGGCACAGTCGTCGTTACGAGTTCCAATCGACCACATCTGACAAGAAAATGGAAGGATCGCCGTCTTTTACGCCAAGCGCATCGTAACCACATCATATCTTTGCCTGCCATTCGTGAAGATGTGAGGGATTCTCTGCAATGTTCTGCGTCATTCCGCACCATTGGTCGAAAACTACCAACAGTAAGACAAGAGACTTATTGTTGCAGGGATGGTGCAGTAACCGGGGAGCAAGGACCGCTGATGAGTGGCGCCGTGTTGTGTTCAGCGACCAATCACAGTCGTCCACAACCCTGGATGACCACAGTAGCAGAGTACGGCAGCGACCTGGGGAAAAGCCCCACTCTTCCAACGTTCTGCAGAGGCACAGCGTCGCTACTCCTCGCGTCACGCTATGCGAAGCTATCTGATACTACTTCAGGTAACGGCTGGTAATGATTGAGGGTCCTCAGCGATACGCCACGGATATCTTACGTCCATACCTATTATCTCGCATGCGACAATACAGCCGTGTCACTTTTCAACAGGACAATTCTCGTCCACACATGACGGGTGTCTACAAATAGGTTCATACTGTTGAGGTACTCCCGTGGCCGGTAAAATCCTCAGATCTGCCCCTGATAGAACATATGCTGCAGCAGTTCGGACGTCAACACCATCCCAGGTCAGTATCCAGCATATTATGGGCCAGTTACAACAGGTACGAGCCTACTTGCCTCAGGAGTGGATACAACAGCTTTATGAGACCCTTCCCAGTCTTATCAGTGCTTGCATCCAGGCCAGGGAGGATGCAACGCTATGCTGATAAGTGGACTCACACTGCCAAGTAAATGTGACTCGACACTGTAATAACTGAAATACCAACACCACAAACCCTTTCAGTTCGTGAAGTTTGGTTTCCTTTTTTATTTCCGGGTGTCTTGTTTTGTAGTCAGGCAGTGTAGTTTCAGAGCAGATATGTCGCTTTGTTCGTCCATGGCAGAGCCTTACACTCTTCCTGCGGTAGATTCAAATGAAATTTCCGATCCCTACTTCGCTGCACGGTAAGGGATTGGTTCGTGGACCTACTCTTTACAGTACATTCAACAGATTATCTGGAAGAATTGCTTTTGCGCTTCACCTGTATCTATACTCCACAAATTACAAAAAAGTGCGCGGCAGAGTATTTTATGTATGGTTGCAGATGGGGATATTCAGCCGCCAAATAATTGTTAACATTCATGGTGAAACTTTCAGCTGTCATTTATTTTGTACAACTCGCCACGAATTTCGTCAGCGAGCATTATCAAGCGTAGCTGGCTTATGACCGAAACTAGTAGCGAATGTGCAAAATGAATGACAGCTGAAGGTTTCACCATTAATTACAACAGTATTTTTTTGTATCATATTTTGAGGATTCTTCTGTTTTGTTCACGAAAGGGGAGTAGGCAGAGTGACCTTTGCACGAGCTGTACTTGCCTCATTTTAACTGCATGTGTCTACCGGAAAGATAGAGTTACCTAAAGAATATTCGTAATTTTTTAATGTTTTCAACACAGGTTCCCGCGAGATGTACGGCGTCTTTCTTCGAATGCCTTTCACTTAAGATTCTTCGTTCAACATTTCACAGACAATGTCTCTGCTGTAAAAGAGATTTGTCACAGTTTGTACCGCCTTTCTCAATATACGGTCGATGTCGTCTGTTTGTCCGATCTGATATGAGATCCACAAACTTAAGCAGTAATTACTATGGGGCCGTAGAACTGTTTTGTGTGTAATCTTTTTCGTCCGCAAACTGCTGTTTCCTAGTATCCTACCAACGAATCGTTCTTTACCTTTAATTTAGGCAATGTGGTTGTCCCACTTCATATCGCTACACAACTGCTACTCCTAAATATTTGTATGAGTTAACTGACTAGAGGATTAATAAAAATTAAGGATACAGCGTAATTCTCCGGCTCAATATTATGTAAAAGCAACATCTATTTCTTTCAGGCACTGTTTATAATGTCTATGTTTTACAGGTTTTTGTTGACATCAGGTAAAACAGCACATTTTCTAAACAAATTGGAAGTATTTTGAATATTTTTGAACCTGCTTAGGGTTATTAAAAATTACAAAAAAATTGATGCCTTTTTTCCATATTGCTTCCTCAAATTTAGGTACCATTTGATCCAATGTTATACATTTGAAGGAGACCAAATTTTTGCCAGATATGCACGACATCATGTCTTAGGTACAGGACCTATTTAATTCCACCTATTATCTATCTTACAAGGATACAAAAATATCACATCTTACAATTTAATTTTTAAAATTTCTTCCTAATAAAAATGTTATTTTTCTATAATTTAGTTGACTCTGCAATATAGCTTAGATCTACTACATAAGTATGGACTATCGCATGTTACAGACAAAAATTAGAGCAATGCTTTATAAACTTTAGGAAACATTTGTACCTGAATTCTGAAAAATACAACCTGCGGGAAATTGCGAATGAAGATATGAGTCCAATTAAACTGTGCCTCAGAACATTCCTGAAGCACAGTCTTCATCTTGCAGCATTTCTTCATCTTCAAGCATCCTCTTGGCACTCCTTTTAGCACTTCTTGCTTTTTTGGTAACGTGAACAGCGAATTTTTCAGCTCACGAATCTGTTGGCTGTCACACGCAAGCAATTCATCTTCCATATTAGAGCCATATTTTATGCCTAAATTTCTCAGGACTTGCAACCTTCCTACCATTCCAGCACTGAAACTTATCACAGCATCTAGTACACCAACTTTTAATGTATTTAGACCTACAAAAACATTCTTGAGTAATCTTTCCCATACGCAATTGTTGAAACTTTCATTTGTACTCTACTGTCAATCTGCCTCGACCAGACAGAGATTTCCCACCAGATAACAACTTTCATTTTTCTTCGTAGCTTCCTCAATCTAGCACCCATCCTATTTCGCACATGTCCACAACATTCCAGTTTTGTTATCAAGGTATCACCATAAACACTCCATACCTCCACTGTGACCATCATAATTCTTAGAACACTGATGTCCTTCAGTGTTACCAGGACAGGTGTGACAGTACTTAGATAAGCACTCAACGCCAACAACTTTTCCATTCTCCAGGGAAGTAGCATTTACAACACCAGTCAAGGATCGATGTCCTCGACATTGCCATGTCCCATCAAGTGTAACAGCAATGTCCCTAGTTCCACTAACATTTACAGTTTCTTCTACTGCAAGTTTCATAGATGCTTCAGATGCAACCGTCAATACACCTAAAATTATTTTTATGTACTTGCTGAACATCTGGGAGGAGGAGGAGGAGGAGGAGGAGGAGGAGGAGGAGGAGGAGGAGGAGGACGAGGAGGAGGACCCATCAAACCACAAAACGTTTGAGCAGCCTTTGTTCCTTTTGCTATTGCACACATTGCATACACTAACTTCAAATTCACATCATACGAATTATGCACAATGTTCGAATCATTTTCGAGATGGATTTATTGCAGAATCTACACAGAACAACTAATTTTTGACGCTCTACCCTTCCTGCCAGTTTGTTGTTCAGTTACTGCCAGACAGCCTACACCATCACATTGTTAACATTTCGCCACTTCCTTTATCAAAGAAGATAATATGCCCCCATCAACAACAACAAATCCACTACAGTGTCATTGTTAACACAAAAGTTTGAAACACCAGGAGGCGTGCCATGTGGGAGAGGATATGTACTTCCACAAATACATGTAGCACTTGGGCATCAATCAATAACACATGAACAAACTGCTTCAGCGAAACAAAAGTAAATACTAGCAAAGATAATCATTTACAGACACTAGAAATCTGCACTGTTACCAACATATACAATGTATCATACGTATAACCGCTGGAAACAGAAATAAAGGGGGTGTGGCGGCATATATGACCGTAACTTTAAAATTTTGTATATATGTCATTTTTCAATTGAAACCCTATAATGTATATATCAATGTAATCAGAAAAGACTACAAAATTTAATAAAGTCATAAAAAAGTTTGATTTTTCCAAGTATCCTGTATCCTTAAAGGACATAATGTTTTTGCACTTCGTTAAGTGTACATCACACTTCTATAGAGTAATAGTTACTTGGCAGCCTTTACATCTGGTTGATATTTTGACGATATCTAGTTCGATATTACTACAGTTTTTACTGGACAGAATTTCCTGATAGATGACTACATCACCTGTGAAAAGTCTGACATAGCAGCTAATACTGTCTGATGACTAATTAGTTATAAGATGAACAGTAATGTCTACTACGCTTTCGCCAGTGTTGGTACAAGACGATTCTTCCAAAATAAAGAAATGCGCCTTAGCAATGAAGAAATTTTCGATCCAGTAGCAAACCTGGTTACTGCAGAAGCATATTTTCTTTAGAAGGTGTCAATTTGACACTGAATCATACTTATTTCTTCTTCTTCTTCTTCTTCTTCTTCTTCTTCTTCTTCTTCTTCCTCCGAAAGTCTGAAAACAGCTAATCTGGTTTTATCCATATATGGAATTCATGACATCACATGTTAAAATTCAGTTTCGCATTTTCGATATTTTTAGAACATACAGATTTTTAACACGTAGGTCATAATGTTTGAACACAGGACACTTTCTGCGACTCTGCCACAAATAGACGTGAGCGATAATGTATGATATTTAGGTGGATCAGTTTTGCCAAAAATGGAGTTAATTCAGACAAATTCTGCATGTAGTTTTACAAGGACTCCTTGCGTACTGTAGGTGTATATAGTTTTAGCAATTTGAGCTACTTCTCTCGACTACCGGTACTGATTGCTATGCCATTCGACTTAATGGTGCTATGCCTACTGAATGGTGGTGGAAACTCTATTTTCCTTGGTCACGGGACAACCGAAGATAAAAACATTTCGGATTTTGTTTCACAACCTTCTATTTCGCTTCCTTTCTCTTCCACAAACTGCTGAGTGTCTTATTTCTGCACCACTAAGAGCCTCAACATATGACCAACATTTCTTGACTTTTTGGTCAGGTCATATTACAATACATTACTATTGCAGTAATGAAAATTTCTGGTAGCCGACCAAGTTTTTTGAACATTCACTCGTCAGCCAAAACATTATGACCACCAACCTACTATCGATATAAACATGTCCAGGCGATAGCAGTGTCGCCTGGGGCCCTATTCTGTATCGTTCATACCGATCGGTGCAGTAGGTTAGCATCGGTAGTGACGTCATTTTTTGTTCTTTACCCGAATTTACTATTTCGTAAGCTTCTGAGACCCGTTACCGATAGGTCCACCTGCCGATATTTAGACAACTGTACTGAGAGGTTTTGGATTTCGGTATGGCCCACTCGTTCGGTTTTAGTGATTATGTTATTTAAGAATCACCAGGACGCGTCTGGGTGGAAAGTGAGTTCATACGAGACTATTTTCCTTTGTTAGAAATATGGTTTGTACTGTTGTTACTGTGAATGATTATAACATTAAAAAAAAAAACAGTTTCGGTCAATATTCTCACAAGCTGTTATTTTTACGTAATTAAGTGTTTAAAAAATCATTAAATTTCAAAAGATCGGCTCTGCTTACGTATATCAAGTGGTTGTTAGCTGAAATTACTAGTTACTTCGCGTACTTTTTTCCGCAAATGGTTTACTTATTAATTATCGAAACGCATTTAAAACTTTTAAGTAACAATGCAAAGGAAATTTGTGAAGTCTTGTAGAGGAAACCAAAATTTCAAGCATTTGCGACTTACGCCCGATCATCCGGCAACCTAGTCAGCCTGCGTAGATACTTCCACATGTTTAAGAAATGAAAGATGAAATTCCTATGCGTGAAACAACTGACAGTGACACTTTTTCTTCTCACAAATAATACATCATTTTTTTTCTGGACACGTAGCGATTTTTGCGTGTGTGATCAGACAGGAATTGAAAAGCACAATTTAAATTACTGCGAATGAAACTAGAAGCAATCGTATTTATACTTTAGCTTGTCGCAAGTATTTATCTGCGATCAAATCCTCAATAACAGTAGGCAGAGGTGAAAGATTCCTGCCAAAATATTTTTAGACTATACCAGCATATATGAAACATTTTGATTCATCAAATACATGTTATAAACTACAACGAACTTCTGTAGCTGCAGTCGCCACACGCTCTTGAAAAGGCTTTTTTTTTGTTTTTGTGAACCGAATCGTTGATGAATCATATAGGGAAGTAGGCTACTTCATCATTTGGCGAGTTACAACCACATTCTACCCATGTTCTTATTCTTTGTCACTCTCTTAAAAAAAATTTCGGCTTCGTGGAGTTGTGTTCCGTCTATGCAACTAACAGAAGGCAGTTTGTTTATTTCCGGCGAACTGTAGCTGAACTAACGTCAGACGTTAATGCTGGGATCGATACAAGTGTGTGTGAACACACAGTGCACTTTTAACACTCGTAACGACGCGCTTCCGCAGCCAACGACCCAGGCATGTACCAATATTAACACCACGACATCGGCAACTACGGCTGAAATGGGCATGTGTTCATCGGCATTGGACATTGACGCACTGGCACAGCGTTACATACTCTGATGAATCTCGAAACCATCTGAATCCTCTTTCAGAGGAAGAGTTCCTTGATACCTGTACTGCAAGACGGACACAAGCTGGCAGCGGCTCCATTATGCTCTGGGGAACACTGACGTGGGCATCCTTGGGCCGAGTGGAAGGCACCATGACGGCCAAGGAGTATCGTGCACTGGTTGCAAACTGCATACACCCCTTCATGACGATCATGTTTCCCGATGGCAGTGGCGTTCTTCAACAAGGTAATGCGCCATATCACAGGGCCAGGAGAATGATGGAGTGGTTCGAGGAACACTGTGGCGAGTTCCATTGTGTGTTTTGTGTGTTGGCCCACAACTCGTCAGATCTGAACCCGATCGAGCACACAATGATTGAGATTCCGGGGATGGGGGATGATCTCTGACGTGGCGGAATTTACGCTAATAAGGTGACGTGTGTGTGTGTGTGTGTGTGTGTGTGTGTGTGTGTGTGTGTGTGTCAGATGATGTACCTCCAGCGACCTACCAAGTCCTCACTGCTTCCATGCCACGACGCGTCGCCACTATTAACCGTGCCAAAATGTCCTGGCTGATCTGTGTGTGTGTGTGTGTGTGTGTGTGTGTGTGTGTGTGTGTGATGATGATGATGATGTTTGGTTTGTGGGGCGCTCAACTGCGTGGTTATCAGCGCCCGTACAATTACCCAATCTGTGCTCAGTCCAATTTCGCCACTTTCCTGGATGATGATGAAATGATGAGGACAACACAAACACCCAGTCATCTCGAGGCAGGTGAAAATCCCTGACCCCGCCGGGAATCGAACCCGGGACCCCGTGCTCGGGAAGCGAGAACGCTACCGCGAGACCACGAGCGGCGGACAGTGTGTGTGTGTGTGTGTGTGTGTGTGTGTCAGATGATGTACCTCCAGCGACCTACCAAGTCCTCACTGCTTCCATGCCACGACGCGTCGCCACTATTAACCGTGCCAAAATGTCCTGGCTGATCAGCGTATACCAATCAGCGAACTAACCCTTTGCCGTACTTGGACGAGACTAAGCCATGTTAACAATTCTGGATCAAATATGTGCATCTCATTATATATATATATATATATATATATATATATATATATATATATATATATATATATATATAGTCAGACTCTAAATCCATGAGACAAACAATTGTCATTTACAGTCGGGATTTAGTTCTTACTATTACGTCGCGAGGATGTCACAATTCGTTAAATCTACGCCATAAAGCAAGAGTGCTAGTGGTTTTGCACCTTTGTTCTTGAAGAAAAATTTAAATAATTAATAAACCCTTACATAACGTCAAGAGAGGGGCATTTATGTGGATGTAGTGAAGGAGAATTCAGTCACAGCAACGTGATCGTACAAAACAGAAAGCGTACAAAACTTTTAATTATAGATGACTTGTGTATCATGGATTTGGCAAGAAACGAAAAACTCACCAATCATTTGGAAATATTCTGGGACTCGGGGCATAAAACCATCTGTTTCGAATCATTTAAGTGAACACCCAGGATTATTAGAACTATTTTCTAAGAGTCTGATGACAAATTCTGGGAAATACTTGGTACGGAAACATCTCTTCGCACGTCAGATAAAAGATAAAGAATAGAAAAAACCGCGAAGTTGACACTTGGTACCCTGTAGCTTCCTACTAAATTGAATATCCAAATGTATTGGCCTAAAAAAACCGTAGTAGAAACTAAATTAGAATTATATATTAATATCTTCAGCCGCTGACTGCCGTTGATATATATCAACGGGGAGAGGTGAAAATGAGTGCCCACAACGGGGCTCGAATCCGGGATCTCATGCTTACATCGCAAACACTCTATCCATGTAAGTATATAGTTCTGGCAATACCAGCCATGACCTCCTCCTGTGCGGATGCACACATGTTACCCGAACTCTTACGGGACTTGGTAAGAATGTTTTCCAAAAGTAATCAGTGTGTTGGGTAGGGACACGACGCACGTAGAGTATGGACATATAAGGTGAGAATGTGGGTCTCGCGGGAGGCGTGCGCGAGATAGCCTCTGCAGTCGCACTATCCTCTGTGCCCTCGGTGTCTCAGATGGATAGAGCGTCTGCCATGTAAGCAGGACATCCCGGATTCGAGTATCGGTCGGGGAACACGTTTTCACCTGTCACCGTTGATATACGAGGGTTATTCCAAAAGTAAGGTCCGATCGGTCGCGAAATGGAAACGACTATGAAAATCCGATAAAGCTTTGCACAGATGTGTTGGGTAGTGTCTCTAGTATAACCCCAGTTAGCATCACGTCGCTCTTCTCATTTCTGAGCTCGCAGTGAGTGCGTAAAGATGTCTAGAAAATAGTGTCTGCCGCCAAGTACGAGGGCCTGGTGAGAAATTGCGCCTGAAGCTATGCAGCCAACATTACATAACTGTCGTGCTGTTTCGTCTTCACGACAATTCTCAGCCGCAGTCTGCAGGGGCAATGAAGATGCTCCTGCATCGTTTTCAAATGGAAATGTTAGATTACCCACAATACAGTCCGCAATTGTCTCCCCCTGAGTTTCATCTCTGGTCACATGAACCGCTGTCTTTGAAGACAACATTTTGACACAGACAACGAGGTGTAGGCCAGCGTGGAGAATTGGCGGAAAGCACTGGCGGCTGCCTTCTATGATGAGGCTATTGGAAAGTTGGTACAACGCTATGACAAAAGTCTAAGTCAGAACGGCGACTACGTAGAGAAGTAGCTGAAAGGTGTAGCTAATTGTTACAAGTAAAACATTTCTGATGTTCACTGTGGTTTCAATTTGGCAATCAATCGGACCTTACTTTTGGAATAACCCTCGTACATCAACGCCCGTCGACGGATGAAGGTATTAATGTATGTCCGAATAAACAGACACCATATCCATAGTAGTAGAAACACCAATATTTATAAAGTTTTGCTTTTTAAATGATTTAAACAAATTCTGAGATTCTTACATTTTTGAAATATTGAAACTGCTGATAGCACTGACCGGTTTCGAATGATAAGACCTATCATCAACGTTCGACATAAGAAATTTAAAGAGCAAGACTGGACTAAAAATTTACAAACCATGTAAGTACCGGTTGTAGTTACGGTTTTAAAATATATGCTAGCAACGACAAAACTGATCAGAATAATAGCACATCAGAGAATGTCATCACGGACTTAACATCCATACTGAGTAAGTTACATACTTTGTTTCTTGACAAGAGGTACTCCTTCCCCAACCTCTTTCTAAAATTACATCAGAAACACACAAATGTTATCGGGACAGTACACAACAATAGACAAAACGCACCAAAAAATATACAAAAACAAATTTTGATGAAAGGAGAACATTTATGGAAAAGTAGTACTAATTTGTTGGCTCCCGATGGAAAGCCAAGCGTGACGTGTATATGATACCAAACCTGATACTTACAGACGGTTGACCATGCCAACAGTTTCGAAAAACAATGAAGCCCAAATGTATCCTAGAGTACAATAAAGGAATGAGAGGAATTGATCGTCATGATCGGATGATAGCTTGTTTCCCAATCACGAGAAAAATCCTGAAGGGATACTGAAAACTTTTTTTATATATATGTCGAATATGGCTTTGTTCACTATGTATATTACCTGTAATAAAATACACGACCAAAGAAAGGAAACATGTTGATTACTGAATAAATAACGTAGGTGAGGAAATTTTATATAAATATAGATTTACGAAAAGTTTGTAAGACCTTGTACACTTCCCACCATCCCTCAAAATGTTCTAAGCATAATTCACTTGCGACATTTCTTGCACGAGTATTAGTTTAGGTATACGCGATTACTTTTGTTTATGCTCTTTTTTATATCTCCACGACATAATCTTCCAGTTATTTCGATGACGTGTATGCTATTTGATTTTTAGACTTTGATCACGTCGTGTGCAGTTTCATTTTAAATGTGAATTAACGAACTTACTCTGGCTGACGATGGTACAGTGACAAAGACCCGTGTAAGGGTACCATTTTATCATTTCACATACTGAATTTACATCAGGTAACTAGTGATGTATGTGCCGGTTTTGCCCGTTCATATGTAACCGTTATTAAAGATACCGTTAGATCGAGGTACCATTAGACGGAGCTTCACCCAGACTAACGAGCGGAAAATTAGATGTGAGTCTAGTTTTTCAATGTGACGGAGGTATGGAGGTGTGTAAAGAGTATTTTTCTACTCTTGATGCTGCTAAAACTTTTGTCATTTGTTTCACTTCCAGAAAGCTTGGAAATGTCGAAGGAGGCGAAATTAGTTGATAGCGTAAATGCATTAAACAAAGTACTTACGTAAAAAAAAGAGCCTATCGAGGACAATGACTTCCCTGAAGGAGCAATCAAGTGTTCAAGACTTTCTCCACAATGTTCTGAAGAAGAGAAAAGTGTGAGGCAAAGTTCATCATCCAGCACACCTCGACCACGGAACAAAAACAGCGGCACGTGGACATCTTGCCGCGATTTGGCCGGTAAAAAGATCACAGGGGAAAAGATTTAGTGTCATCAACTACCGCCGGCCAGTGTGGCCGAGCGGTTCTAGGCGCTTCAGTCTGGAACCGCGTGACCGCTACGGTCGCAGGTTCGAATCCTGCCTCGGGCATGGATGTGTGTGGCGTCCTTAGGTTAGTTAGGTTTAAGTAGTTCTAAGTTCTAGGGGGCTGATGACCTCAGATGTTTAGTCCCATAGTGCTCAGAGCCATATGAACCATTTTCATCAACTACCACAAAAGTGCGGAAATTCACATGAAGAGCAAAGCCAATGTGACACGCAAGCTGAACATCCCAGTTCCACATCATTGTATGACCATTCTGTCCAGATTGTAACACTAAAGCATTAAAACAATCATAACTTTTCTCTATATTTTTATTAATCTAGACTCTTAAACTTTTTGATTGACGGGGGTAGGACGGTCGATTCCTCTCGAGAAGAACGGATGGAGAAGCAGTGGTAGTCTCCTTGGTATAATCCAGTCGACAAGGACCGAAGGAGGTCACATACAGGAAAAAATTCTTGTTGTCGCGAATTTTTGCACAGTGGTAGGAGGGATTGCCGTCAACATACTAAAAATTCCCACTAGGTTATAACCGTGGGGGTGTGGGTGCGTAAGGTCACTAATATTTTTGTTGAATAACTCGAAAACGACGACTATTCTCGAAAATGCTTCCCCAGAACAAAACCAAAAAACGTTTCCTACAAAAAATATCCTATTCGTTTCTTCTCTAAGACTAATAGTTTCCGTGATGCAGAGGATGGGAAAATCGCAAATTATTAAAACTAGCATTTTAAAGCAATAAAATTAACATTTATTGTTAAATGAAGTCAAATAGAAACAAATATTACTTCCCTTCTAGCAATGTAGAACAGTGTGCAGAATTTACGAGTAATCTGTCGATAAGCGATTCTCGTGATAGTATTATTGGTAATTCAAATCTCTATTGCGTATAGTATTCACACATTTCGCAGAAAATAAACACTACGCGGCACGCCTGCACAATGCGCCGCCAGTCGTTCATAAGATGACCTACTGAAGGGTGACGTAGTGGGGCAAGGACGTAACCAAAGGCGGATCCGGGGAGTCCAGAGCCCTCTCCAAAATTAGCTAAATAAAATTACACACGAACTACACCGCGTGCAGTGTATTCGAAATATTTTTTGATTTTTTATAACGCGACGAAAACGGGATACTTACTATCGATAGTAAGAAAGACCAACGAAATATTGAAACTGCCTATACATCCATAGCACTATCTGCTATCGTCCGTCCTTATTTTAGCCAATACCAATTGCTGGCCTTGCTTGAGCTCAGTAGTTGTTTTGTTAATCAGTGGAATCCTTACTTGCAATTGAATTAAATGCTACCGTTTATTGTTTTTGTGCTGTGTGTTGTAGTGACATTGTCTAATTATGGATAAGTTTCTGATAAGAAGAGGAAAATAGATTTGATTCAACGGTTGACATTACGGTACGTTAAAAATACGTACGCACTGCTATAATAGCCAAATTACCTATCTACACTGGGGTGGCAAAAGTCGTGGGATACCTCCTAACATCCTGTAGGACCTTCTTTCGCCCAGCGTAGCACAACAACTCCACGTGGCATGGACTCAACAAATCGTTGGAAGTCCACTGCAGAAATATTGAGCCATGCTGCCTCTAAAGCTGTCTATGACTGAAAGTGTTGCCGGTGCAGAACTTTGTGCTCGAATTGCCCTCTCGATTATGTCCCATAAATGTTCGATTGGTAGCCAACTTGTTCGCTCGAACTGCCCACAATATTCTTCAGACCAATCGTGAACAATTGTGGCCCGGTGACTTGGTGCATTGTCATCCATAAAAATTCCATGTTATTTGGCAACAGTAAGTCCATAAACAGATGCAAATGGTTTCCAGGTAGCTGAACATAACCTTTTACAGTCAATCATTGGTTCAATTGGACAAGAGGACCCAGACCATTCCATGTAAACATAGACCGCACCGTTATAGAACCACCACCAGCTTGCACAGTGCCTTGATGACAACTTGGGTCCAGAGTTTCGTGGTGTCTGCGCCACACACTAAACCAATCATCCACTCTTAATAACTGAAATCTGGATTCATCTGACCAGGCCACGGTTTTTCAGTCAGCTAGGAACCAACCGACATGTTCACGAGCCCATGAGAGGCGCTGCAGGCGACGTCTACTGCCACAGCCCATAAACATCAAATTTCGTCACACTATCTTAACGGATAAGTTTATCGTATATCCTGATTAGTTTCTGTTGGTTGGTTTTGGGGTGTGATGGGGGCTAAACATCGAAATCATCAGTCCCCTGTTCCAAACAGACATACTTGTAAAACGCCTATACAGTAAAAGCGTAACCTCTGCACCCAGAGGGAGGGAATACTTAAAAGGAGCAGAACAAATAGTTGACTAGAGTAAAACAAGACTACAGTGGTTGATGGATCAGGTAAAAGGTCAACCACTCAACTACAAACGAAGAACCTCCAGCTGGACAGCGTTGATAGAGGTACCAACACAACTTGTTACCATAAAAGACACTATTTTGGTATCCACGTCACAATTAAAAGTCGCTGGAGTGGGTGTAGCCTGAGAAATGATGCGAGAGCTCCCACACTAGAGCGAGTGATAAAACCCAGCTGCACGGATAAAACGTAAAACTGAGTCAGCTACAGAAACATCGTCACCAAGAATTAAAGGAAGTGCAGCTGGTAAATTAAAGGACTGCCGCAAGGGGTTTAAAATGGGGCAGTCCATCAGAAGATGGACCACTGTCAGCCCTGCATCACAGCGACACTTAGGCGGGTTCTCACGACGAAGGAGATAGCTGTGGGTCAACCGCGTATGTCCAATTCGGAGACGGCAGAGAACAACTGAGTCCCTACACGTGCCCCTCGAGGATGAGTTCTATACGGCCGTCGACGACTTGACCATGCGGAGCTTATCTGGCGTGTTCAAGACAGACCATTCAGAGCTCCAGACATCGCGGGCCTTGCGATGTAGGACTGACCGGAGGTCTCTTTCCACGAGACCAAGCTCCAGGGGTGGCGAAGTGGTGGCCTGCTGGGCCAACCGATCGACACGTTCGTTTCCTGGAATGCCGATGTGGCCCGCGGTCCACAAAAACGTCGGTAAACGACCACACTCTGCGACAGCAAAAACTGCATCCTGAATACCGCGCACCAAAGAGTCCAGAGAAAAACGCTGGTCGAGTGCTTGCAATCCACTCAGGGAGTCATTGCATTTGACAAATGACTCCCCAGGGCAGGAGGAAAGGTGAGCGAGTGCACGATAAAGAGCAACCAGCTCCGCAGTGAAAACACTGCTCCCGCAAGGCAGGGAATGCTGCTCAACGTAGTCGCCGTGGATGAAAGCAAACCCAGTGCGTCCATCGACCACAGAGCCATCGGTGTAGACTACATCTGCATCGCGAAACTAGGCAAGAAGAGCCAGGAATTGTTGGCGAAGACTGGCAGGTGTAACGGAGGACTTGGAGTCGCAGGACAAATCCAAGCAAAGTCGCAAGCGAGGGAGGGACCAAGGAGGGGTAGAAGAAGAGGGCCGGGAGGATGGAGGAAGAGGAAAGGATGCGAGTGACGAGAGAAGGGAACGAACGCGGACCGCGATCGGGAGACCCGATCTAGGCCGCTGTCGTGGGGAGAGGAGTGCAGAAGACGGAAAAAGGAGCCTGCAGTTTGGGTGGTCGGGTGAGGCATGGACGCGGGCGGTGTATGGCGTAAGCAACTGTTGTCGGCGGAATCGTAGGGGAGGGATACCAGATTCTACAAGAAGGCTAGTCACGGGACTAGTGAGGAAGGCACCTATCGCCAGTCTGACGCCACAATGGAGAATCGGGTCGAGGATCTGCAACGTTGAAGGTGCTGCTGAGTCTTACACCACGCTCCCGTAGTCGAGACGGGTCTGGACTAAGGCCTTATAGAGCTGTAAGAGGGTTGTTCGTGCAGCCCCCCAAACGGTGTGGCTGAGGCAACGAAGGATGTTGAGGTGAAGCCAGCACTGTTGTTTAAGCTCGCGAAGATGAGGTGTCCAAGTGAGCTGAGCATCAGACAGCATGCCCAGGAAGCAATGCGTCTCCTCAATACGAAGGAGTTCATTGGCAAGGTAGAGCTCTTGATAGAGGTGGACCGTTCGACGACGACAGATATGCATCACTCGGGTCTTAGAGGCTGAGAACTGAAAACCATGGTTGGAGGCCCAAAAAGTGGCTTACGGATAGCTCCCTGCAGCCGCCGTTCAGCGACACTGATGCTTGGGGAACGGTAATAAAGACAAAAGTCATCGGCATATAGAGAGGAACAGACCGATGAGCCCACCGCAGCCGCAAGGCCATTAATCGCCACCAAAAAGAGGGGAACACTGAGAACCGAACCTTGAGGGACACCGTTCTCCTGAATATGAGCAGAGCTAAAATGTGTGCCAACTCTAACCCGAAAGGAGCGACTGGAGAGAAAATTGCGTAGAAAAATCGGAAGTGGACCCCATAAGCCCGATTCGTGCAGCGTAGCAAGGATATGATGGCGCCAGGTGGTATCGTACGCCTTCCGAAGATCAAAAAACAGCAACGAGATGTTCTCGCCGAGTAAAAGCTGTACGAACAGCCGACTCTAGCGAGACTAAATTGTCGATCGCTGAGCGGCCCTGACGGAAGCCCCCCCTGTTGCTGGGCTAGGAGGCCCGAGCTTCGAGGATCCCCATGAGCCGCCGACTCACCATCCGTTCCAGGAGTTTGCACATAACATTGGTAAGGCTGATAGGGCGATAGCTATTAACCACCAGCGGATCTGCACCAGGTTTCAGCACCGGGATGGTAACGCTATCCTGCAAACGAGTTGGGAAAACGCCCTCCGTCCAGATGCGGTTAAACTGGGCGAGTAATTTACCCTGACAGTGCGCCGAGAGATGGCGAAGAAACTGGTTTGTGAATTCGGTCAGGACCTGGAGAGGTATCGGGGCAAGCTGTAAGGGCACTTTGGAACTCCCATTCATTCACTAAACGGTACGTTGTATCGTTCCCAACGGTGCGTGCGAAACGACAACTGCGTACGCTCAGCCTGCTCTTTAATGGCGCGGAATTCTACGCTGTAGCCTGCTGTCGCGGAAATATGAGCGGAGACCTCTACCAGATGTTCGGCGATGGCGATTGGGTCAGTAAAAAGTGTACCCCGAAGAGAAAGGCAAGGGACAGACGCATGAGGGCGAAAGCCAAAAATGCGCCGAACCCGCGACCACTCCTGAGTTGGGGAGGTGCGAGAACCTATGGTGGCAACATATCGTTCCCAGCAGTCCTGTTTGCTCCGCCGGATTAACCGCCGAGCCCGGGCCCGCAGCCGTTTTGATTTCTGGTATTTCGAGCAGTGTTGCGTGTCTGTGAGCAATGACATCTCTATGCAAATGTCGCTGCTCTCGGCCATTAAGTGAAAGCCGTCAGCCACTGGGTTGTCCATGGTGAGAGGTAACACCTGAACTCTATTTACATTGTAGATTTCGGAATACTGAATTCCCTAACGATTTCCGAAATGGAATATCCCATACGTCTAGCTCCAACTACCATCTCGCTTTTAAAAAGTCTGTTGAATCTTGTTGTGCGGTCATAATCACGACGGAAGCCTTTTCACATGGATCATCTGAGTACAAACGGCCGCTCTGTCAATGCACTGCCCTTGCATACCTTGTATAAGCGTTTCTGCCGCCATCTACATATGTGCACATCGCTATTCCACGACTTTTCTCACTTCAGTGTATAGGAGTTTAATATTACTACTGGAGTCGTTAATTTGGCGGCTGGTAAAACTTTGGGGTTGCAATATTTCAGTGTTTCACAAGGGAGGGAGCAGTAAATATCATTACAAACACCATTAAATTAAATTCATTGCACATAAACACACTTCGATTTGTCTGTATCGACTATAACTTGCACTGATCAACAAAAATATCGCCCAAGCGGCGATGGATGTGTTTCTTTGAAAAATTTGATCATTTTTCCCAGGTGGCAAAGTATCACCAAATCTCGTCAGCCGGGCGGTACTCGATTACGAAAACCATTTCCGATGCGGAAGGATGGGGAGTGGTTTGTGGAGAGCGGAAGGAAGGAGTATGTGATGACAGCACATTCTTTAGTTCGCTCGTTTCTCAGCGGGCCGCTTGAATTCGTCCGAGCCTGTTGCGTCGTGCATCCTTGTCCTCCCCTTTCGACAAAATCTATTTACGCCCTTGTAATGCTGTAATAACTGAACTCAGGAATTCTATGGACCATTGAATCTCAAAATATGCGTCCATGTGCTATCAAATCATTAAACATGCACAAATTAAGGAAAAACATGCAATGTCTGAATTCAACCAGTCGTGAAAAATTCCATTTTTATTATAGAATAATGTACAACAACTGGTTTCTACAAATTATCCATCGACGTGGGATAGCTCTGCGTGTTGAGCAGCAGTCCCTGGATTCAGGGAGCGAGCTGATTTGAATTCAGCCGCCAGCAACCCATTTTCAATTTACGTATATGCCAGGGCTGGTCTGCCAAAGCCAATTTCTTCTGAATATCTTTCTTTCCTGGCAGATTCCAATTCCATTAAAGATGCAGCCCTTCTGCTTAAATGAAAATAGCTACGTCGAAGGCGAGTCTACGTGTCTTCGGAGACTCCCCGCCCTTAAGCCATATGATAAATAATAAAAATTATTTAGGCTCATGGATTTGCCTGCCGGAACATACTATAATGGAAAAAAAATATCTTTCTGACACTGCAGGAAGTGACAGATGCAGAGTTAAATGAGGAAATTTGGTAAACTGTAAGGCTGAATAATTCCAGATCCTTTGCATTTTCGCCAACAAAAATTGTTCTAACTTCTCTGTCGAACAGAGATACTGTATCTCTAGTACAAAATCCCTGTCGGTAATCACGAAGTCCCAAGGAACTAGAGTTCGTCCATTCCAGATCACTTACTCAGTTCAAATCCAGACTGAAAGAAGTGTAAAATGACCTTGGAAGGTGAAAAAAAAGGAGGGGGGGGGGGGGTGTTGGTTGGTTCGATTAAAAGAGGGGAATGGGACCAAACTATGACGTCATAGTCCCTTGTTCCGAATAAAACAATGAAACAAGTGTGAGAATAAAACAAACGAGACTGACAACTCAAAACGGAATGAAAGAAAAAAAATCAAAAGAACGTAATGGGCAACAAACATGTAAATGGACAAAAGGGGACAAGAAAACCACAGAAATTTAAGAAACGGGATGAAGAGATTAAAACAACAAAGATTACCACGGCTGGCTGACCATGAGAATAAAAAGGAGAAGCCAGCCATTCCGCAACACATTAAAACCTCCATCCTAGAAGCACTAGGGTGGAGGACACAGAGGGACAACGGACATGCGCAAAAACTTATATAAAATTATAAAACCCACCCTCACGAATAAAACTTAAGACAATCAGCCGATGAGACGTTGACAAAATTAGTGGCAACGAGTCCGGTAACCCAAGATTTCGTCGCTGGCCTGTAAATTAGGACAGTGCACCAGAATATGGGCCACTGTCAACCGGGCACCGCACCGACACTCAGGCGGGTCTTCACGGCGCAGGAGGTAGCCGTGTGTCACCCAAGCTTGGCCAATGCGGAGCCGGCAGAGAACCACAGCGTCCCTGCGAGAGGCCCGCATGGAGGACTGCCACACATTCGTAGTCTCCTTAATGGCACGCAGTTTGTTGTGCGTACTGAGACTATGCCACTCCATCTCCCGAAGCCGAAAAAGATTACTGGTTCATGGTCGTCCACGTTAATTAAACTATTCGAGTTTCAAATGAGAGTTTCTATTTTTGAGGTAGATGAGACCGTTTATTTATCGGTTTGACTTCTATCTTAAGAGACATGCTTGATCAACTGTGTAACAGTTGAAAGAAGAGTGAGCGTAACCATTTAATTACGAAAAATCTCTTCCATTTTATAACCAAGTCCATGTAAAGTTATTGAAAAATGGTGACGAGCTACTGTTCGCGTGTAGCAGGTTGTTGCAACATACTTAACACTGTACAGTGTTTCAGAAAAATAGGTCCATCGACTGTAACTCTCAAGCGGGTACTCTCTTGCCGAACAACAGAGTACGACAAATGTAGATTTAAACTCTCACAACGCGAGCGGTAAAAAGAACAGCAAACATAGCAAGCTTATACTGCAGATATCTTATCCCGATTCCTTAAAATTCTCAAGCGATATTTCCGCTACAGAGGTGGTAAGTCCAACATGCTACCCACGTAAATCTCATTAACTGCTTCACCCAACCTTCTCCAAGTCTCACCATGACAGCACTTTTATCATTTTATGAACGGAATATGTATGACACCAATCTGCTTGCAACGCCATATTTGAAATAATTTAAATACTGCTATTCACTTTTTGATCCGCTACCTCACTCATAGGTTATCTCATGGTGTTCTCCTTTTACGCCAGGTATTAACAGTCCAACTTTCGAATTATAGATTCCCATAAGGGACAGAGGGTAGTGCAATACACCAGTAGCACTGCTTTAGGTTTCCGAACCAGCCACAGTATCAGAGATCGCTGAAGCAAGATTCTCCTATATCGTTAGGTCCGTAGACTAGACGGCGAATACATGGATCAAAATACAGAAGTCACTGTCGAGCGTTACACGTGGTTAAATTCCATACCTCACTGCATTGTCTCAACGTTCCTTTCTCCCTGCAACTTCGAGATTTTTTTTGGATGTACCGGAGTTGGGTTTTACCGTCGCTTTCCTCTCAGTGTCAATACAAGCACAACATGAAATCTTTCATATACTCAATAATAAACAACATCTAAACAGATGCAATTGCCATGCACAACACACGATAACAGGAAGAAAGGCAATTCTTTTTTCAATTAGGCAGCTAAATAACCTTTCTGGTTCTTCTTATCAACATTGCGACTTTTTTCCATTGTATGCCTAGTGTTTACTGACTAGCTAGCAAATACCTTTTAATTACTTTCTTTTAAGAAAGTCATGAAAATAAGTGAACCAACCGATTTTTTTTCTAAACTGTCTATTTGTCAACGGCATATATCCAAGTGACCGTCTGGATTGATCTAAAGGAAACGAGCACATTAAACTATTTATTCTGGTGTGCAAAACTTAGGATGAAAGTAACTTAAGCAAGATGTGTCACCGTCACGTAACACAGCTCCGTGAAACTTGGGCCATACAAAGAAATAACTAATGCAGCGCCGTACAGAAGGTAACAAAGAAATACGCAATGAGACTAACAGACGTGACACTCCCATTTAAAGACAATAATTACACATTCGTGATGGCCCGTGGACATTACAAAAGGTGGGACACTCGACTGCGAAAGAAGACACTGTTAATAGAGTGTAACACGAATGTGAATCGTGTCGAGCTTGACAATAACTGCAAATACACTGGTAGTTCGGAGCTTTGGTATTTCATTACATGTCCTAGATCAACTGCAAAACTAATCGATGAATAAAAGGCGTAAATTCTGTATTTGTGCAGGATAAAATAAGAGAGCAAACTCTAGAATGTGAGCAAAATTTACATTTTAACTTCGATATTTATATTAGTACTAATAAGAGTGTCAAAAGTGGTTCAAATGGCTCTAAGCACTATGGGACTTGAATCTGAGGTCATCAGTCCCCTAGACTTATACTTAAACCTAACTAACCTAAGGACATCACACACATCCAAGACCGAGGCAGGAGTCGAACCTGCGACCGCAGCAGCAGCGCGGTTCCGGACTGAAGCGCCTAGAACCGCTCGACCACAGCGGCCGGCTAAGAATGTCAATACGTAATGAATATCATAATCGATGAAGGTGTGACTGCATTTGGATTCATTAGAGACCGCACCAACGATTCATGATATGAATACCTTAAAGAAAGTTTTTTTTTTTTTTTAGTAATCTACTTGCAATTGCAGCGAGGTATTCAACAGGTCTGCAGCACTGGCTCATTTACACTGCTCTGTTCAGAGTAACATACACGAAAGGTGTAAGAAATTTCTGATCGCTACAATCCGTTCGTTCACTCCTGCCTTGCAGGTTCGTCGTAACGACTACCTGGCAGGAACAGATATCCAAAGTAGCAGTTGTAGTCTCTTTTATCCCCTATTATTCGCATTACAATTTTCTCTAACCACTGCATAGAGAAGAACTAATATGTCGAAGCAGTGGTATATATGAAGGATTTACCTCTGCTGCTGCGCTGGGAAATGCTGGAGTACACTGACCTGTACGTCCTGGACAAGCGAACCGTTACCAGCGCGCAAGCTGTGAGCCCAACACGGATCCGGCTATGGCCTCAGTTCGTATGCGAGATGTTGCTTTCAGATCAGCCGCGTTCTGATTAATTTCTTCCTGAAGAATCTCCGCAGCCTGCCTAGATTTTGATGAAGTATTCTGAAAGCGACATTTTTTATCCAGCAGGTCAAAAATATGCTCACGTGTATTGCTGCTGAATTTATGAAAGCATACGCATCAAAGAGGTTTCCATTGTTTTTAAATGAAAGTATTCGACTATATCAAAGCCAAGCAAAATACTTACCTAACTTCATGAATAATCAATAAACATACCTGAGGGAACAACGAAAACACCTGCTAGTGATTTATTAACTTTATTTGATGAAAATTTTTCCTGAAAACAACAGGAAATGGTGAAGGGCGAAATGGCTCTGAGCACTATGGGACTTAACGGCTGAGGCCATCAGTCACCTAGAACATAGAACTACTTAAACCTAACTAACCTAAGGACATCACACACATCCATGCCCGAGGCAGGATTCGAACCTGCGACCGTAGCGGTAGCGCGGTTCCAAACTGTAGCGCCTAGAACCGCTCGGCCACCACGGCCGGCAGACTATTCCATTTATACGTAGTACGCCTAACCCGATCTACAGGGTGTTTCAGAATCTGTATCTAATCGACAAACTTTATGATACAGTAGGTCCAACAAAGAAAATCACTTTCTGTTAAGTGATTTCAGGGTTGTTTGATTAATAATGACCAGACTTTTTATTAACGTCATTTCGGGTGCTTCAAAATATGATGTGTCTACTGCGCGTGTGCAAAGATTCGAATAATTCCGACAGATGGGAGAGCCGTACTGACGCATCAAAATGGTGTCTGCACTAAACACTCTTAACTGAATTCTCGGTTGCTGAAAAACTGTGATGAACATGCACAAACGCTTGTCTCCAGTGTATGGAAATGATGCAGCTGATAGAGAATCGCTGGGCGATGGTTAAAGAGAAAAAGCGAAGAAACGCGGAAGCGCAGAAACTGAGCTCCAGGGTCGGCCAATTTCTGAGACCTCCTGTCGCAGCTAGTGCTCCCGACACGTTGAATCACGCGGATGCCATTATTCGTGCAAACCAGGTCTTCAGAACTCGACATCTGGCTCTATGGTTATCAGTGATCCCCGGAAGTACGTGTTTAATACTTTTCTGCAGAAACGACTGTTTTACGAAGGCGTCCATAAGTGCAGGCAAAGAACTGAGATGTGGATGCCTCTTGTCCACAAGCCAAGCTCGTAGAAATGATTGCCACTCGGTTCAATGTAGCAAGGTCAGCACACTTAAAAGAACTGAGAACAGTTAGTTCAGATGCGGCAAAGGCAGCTCATTTGGGGTTAAAACAGAAAGACATTACAAATCGCTGTCTAAATAAATACATTCCAAGTAATAAAAGGCGACAAAGACCCACCGTGATTTAATGGTATCATTCGGAGAACGTTGCGAAAACAGACTACTACGTACTCGCTGCAGAGAGACTGTAAGGAAACAGTGGGAACGATAGTCATTAGTGCATCAGTAAGAAAGACATTGTTTGAAGCCTACAATAATGTGCATTTGGATCGTGGCGAAAGATCCATAAGAAAATCAGAGGAAGTTATAGTCATGTGTCAAGTCAATTAACGGGTCCAATCTTCCATTTAACCTATCGTGAACCGTCTGGTGTCGAAAATGCAGACAGCAGAAATATTAAATTCCGCATAATATGCATTTTCGTACGAGGATACTATAAGGGGACAATGAAAAAGTTTCTGTTCGAAGGCCGTAAAGTCCAGAATCGGTATGCCAATCAGACAAAATCACCGTGTGCACTGAGGCAATCATCCCACCAACGCAATAGGTTGATACCCGTTTGGTAAACACAGTATACTACCGCGTGAAGCAGTCCGAATTGCCTGCTGCACATCCTCGCCCGAAAGGAACCGTCCTCTCTTGTTTCCCCACTTGAGTTGGTCCGTAATGGATGAGGCTGACCTCCCAGATCAACCGGCGTCCTGTGCCAATCGCTACCAGCACGGAACTTCGTGCACCATTCCACAACTGTGGTTTTCGACCGACGTGCTGACACATAGTTTATTCATTTTCCGATGGATGTCACCAGTGTTTGTACTTTTGCAGCCAAGGAAAGAAACACAGGAAGTTTGTTCTGTTTGAACAGGTTTGGTAATATCACCGCCATAGATCGCGATTCTGTATTAACCGAGAGCATGTCGGAAAGACAAGAATGATACACTGATTCCTCGCCCACATGTCTGTGCTTATATACCCGCATCGGAGTCGCGCTAAGTTGCATATATACTGTAACACGTCATCAGTCGGAAATTTTATGATTGGCCCGTATATTACACCAATGTATCAGACTCTCAAACGAGAGAGACTGATATTAGCACCCGGGCGCTGAAAACCAATAAAGGCTATTTAAGGCGAACAAGGAACAAGGAACCAGGTTCTGGCGCAATTCTAATTTGATTTTAAACTGCACACGCTACAGAATTAGACCCTTTCCTAGCTATTTCCGGAGAATCTCTAGCGCAGTAAAGAGACCCGCCTGAATGGGGAACAGTGCCGGCTACTTAAGTTCGCAAAAAGGGTAAAAGATCATATGCACAGAACTACATACCAATATAGCTGACGTCCATCTCTTGCAAAATCCGAAATCAAATTCTAGGCTCTCACATTATGACGCCCTACCCACAAAAAAAAGAAGCAACAATACCTTATAGTGGACGGCGGATATTCAACAGAAACGCAAGCGTCATCAGCTGCGCACCAAAGATGCCCATAACTTTTTGACCATTTCTGGCGATACTGTTCAAAACAGGAAAGTATCTTCGTTGGAAAAAGAATTTTCACTTGGTACAGTGAAGGGAAGCTCTTTTTAAATATAGATAACGTAAGATAATGCCTACCACAAAGGGAAAGACCCAGTAGTATCGGATTACAAGATTGGAATTTGTTGAGGATGTCACATCATATAAGTATTTAAGAGTAGTACAGCGAAGCAATGTGAAATGGGACGATTAAAAATCATTTTAGCATTTGGAGTTTTTATTAAGCAGGCACGAAACGAACACAGAACGAAGTCATATATACCGTGCTAGGATGTGAGAGCTCGGTGCACGAAAATAACAGAACTACCCGGGGAGTTTAAATGGGAATCCTTTGAGGTGAGATGACGTAGTTCTCGTGAAAGAATGTTTGGAGAACCTACATTCGAATAACACTTTGCAACTTTTAGGCTGCTACCACGTGATCACGAGAATAAGATAAGAGTTATGGGTGCACAGAGGCATACACTCAGTAATAATTCCTCCCCCCCCCCCCCCCGCCCCCGGTCAATGTGCGAAATGAAACACGACGGAAAAAAAGATCAATATTGATACGAACTACTCTCTGCCATACACTGGACAGAGGCTTGTGGAGTGTACATGCAGATTCAGTTGCGCTAAGATTACGTAACACTGACTCGAAATAAAACTGCACAGAACTTATCCAATTCTGGAAACGTTTTCACAGTTGCGATTAAGGGCAACCCGTAACTGTAGGACGGTATGACATTTGATATTTTTAGCGGACCAGGATGCATGCATGTCCGAAGGAACATTGGCTCTGAGCACTATGGGACTTGACATCTGTGGCCATCAGTCCCCTAGAACTTAGAACTACTTAAACCTAACTAACCTAAGGACATCACAAACATCCATGCCCGAGACAGGATTCGAACCCGCGACCGTAGCGGTCACGCGATTCCAGACAAGCGCCTAGAGCCGCACGGCCACAACGGCCGGCCGAAGGCATCGTATTTCTTATAGATACAAGCACTACAATACCGTAATTGTCAAATTCAGACTCTGCTTTTAAAAATAAAAGCATAAGGGTCGGTCTGTGGTGACACGTTGATATATCTGTCGCTGGCTAGGAAGCCCCAAAGACAGTCCAAGAATCTTAAGTTAAATTACCTTTAATGAGGGACTTAATTCTAAATACACTTGCTTCCTTAATAAACTATGCGCCTTTCCAGAGAGATACTTTAACATGACGAACTCTGGGGCTGATGAGTCATTGGGAACTACTCTGTCTTCATTCGCGGCGACCCTGAATACACTCACAAAATCAAAACACAAGCTAACATGTCTTTTGACCCTCCGCTATGTGCATATCTTTGGGGAAAAGAAATGTGTGATCCACCGTCATATGAAACTTGAAAAGCATATAGAAAATGGACGTCTGAAGTGTGTTATTTTATGGCTGGGTGCGTCTAACAATGAAAAACTACGCGTTCTGTAGCAACCCCATAGTAATACCACCCAAATGGTCCTAACAGGAAAAGCATTTAAAGATGAGTGAAACGTTTTTGATGGCATTAAAAAACCTGGTTACGTATTTCTATTTCTTCAATACTTATTCTTCTTTCGTGTCTGACGTGGATTACCTGTCATTCCGGAACCTCGTACATCACTGCTGATTCTAGGAATCAGTTTTAGAGAACAGGATAACTTCCATACAACTCTTCCATAAATAGCTCATCTGTACGTACGGCAGAAGCGTGATCCACGAGACACAGCAGAACAACTCCATAAAACCACGGATAAATTAACTGTAAAAACATGTTTAAAGAAGGTAGAGATAACTGCAGCTGGATTACTACTTCATGGGCGATGTCCCACTGTAAGCCGTAAGGGCTATTGCTTCGAGGGTGGTGGGTGGAAATAGGTAAACCATAAATCAATCTTCAACTGACAAAATTGGGGGGGGGGGGGAAGAAAGACAATATTGTATCTCATTATACAGCGATACACAAATGAACGCAAATACGTGTCTAGAAAAAATCCTCTTTAATGTTTACATTACTATAAGAGATAAACTCAGTATAGTTACGACATATAGCGTTTCGATGCCAGTGTCCATTTCAATAAAACACTCCTAATTGTGTGTCCACTGGCGACGTTTCAATTACTATTGCACACATCCATCATCAGGGTACTGTATGACTGCCACCAACCTCAGCATAAAAACATTGCTACTAATGAACTCATGGATATCATATTTTACATTTAGTCTGAAAAAAAAGTGATCTATAATTTTCATCCGCCTGTTCGTGTTCAGGACAACAGGTTGTCATCTAACTTTGGAATATCTCATAATCTCCATTGGTTGATTTGAAACATTCACAGGCAAGCTGGCTTTGAGTTTCTATTAAAAATGGCTTATATTCGGCGTCAAATCTTTTGATTTTGGAGACCCCTCAAGGTTTCCCACGAAGTACTAGAATCTCCCTTGTCTTCGTACAGTTTATTGGTTTTTGCGAGCAACCCTATTCTGATTTGTGACTCAATTCTCAATAATTCTTGTTCCCCGAAAGTCATTTCCTCCCACTCGTGTCAATTTCTCCCGTAGCAGCGTTACATGATATTCATGTAGTTAGTCGCCTGACGTGTGAATACGTTATTGCAATTTTAGAATACAGTCATCTTCAAACGATGAAATCTTTCAACAGGAAACTGACCAGAAATCCAACTGAGCGATGAATGAATTAATCACGACTACCTTTATGTTTATGGTCGGTCTGACTCTAGCAACTGGTTTTCTTTAAGTTTTTTCATGCACGAGGTTATTTCCTGAACATATCCACACATCACATTCCAGCCCAGTATTACAGCAATTCTCCCTGACTGCTAATAGCTGCATTTATACTTTGGGTATGTATCACCAATCCCACAACCGTCTTCCTACCCTCCTGTGAATAGATTCATTTTTCCTGTCAGCAACGCCTCTTTCGTCCTCAATTTATACAGGTTTTTCCTCTTTCATTGTATTTAAATCTGTAATTCTACAGGAAGAAATAGCTAACATGAACTTTAATTTACAAACCACTTTTTTTCTTTAAGTTGTTCACATATGAGATTTCTTTTGTGGACGGTTTTATTCCTTTTTCTAGATTCTTCCATTACTAGAGTTCACACTACTGTGAACAACTTTTGGCTTTTCGAAATTAACTTTATCGCTACACTTACATGAGCAACATAAAATTTTGAACTCTAAGGTTAAATACAGTACTTAAGACTAAATTTTCCTGGTGCTTCTTTTCTCAGCTTTTATTTTTCATTGTGTCGTTTTTTCGGATTATTTCCTCAGTACTTATTAAAAATATTCCGAACAATTGCATTAACTATCCCTAGTTTCTTTCTGAATGTCAAGCTATACAAACAAATTAGACACTGGCTGATTAACATGTTCATTCTGAATACACTGAAAGTAACTTTAGATGGCTCTGCATTATCTTCAAAACATATTGGTAATGGTTCATGACTATGATAATCGTAATGGGCTGGTTTTTGCACTGTCTGTGTATCATACACAATAAAGATACCTGAGGTTAATCTATACGATTATTAGAGTTTAGCAGTTTGATTTCGATGGCGCCAGTTGAGTCAGACCATCTTGGAAAATCATACATGGCATAGAGCTGTATTCAAGACAATATCTACATCCATGCACACTGTGGGTGAAGCACCTATCAGAGTTACAGAACTTGGTGACAAAAGCAGAGGTCTGATTAGTCTCGCGCGATAAAATTTTACAAAGCTTACAGTATTGAACAAATTCACTGCGACTACAAACAAGATTAAACACACATCTCTGTCTGCGGTACATACAGCAAACTTAATCTTTACAACTCATAACTTAAAAGCAGAAAAGTTACAATTATATTTAATATAATTTTATGAATAACGTATCTTAAGCACAAAACTTTCGGGAAATAAAGTACTTCAGATTTACATCTTCCTGTAATAAAGCGTCCTAATTCTAAGTTTCAAAAATCTCTTACAGAACTACGAGTTCTGCAGTACGCCTATCCCGACGAAAATCCTGCTTACTATAAATACGACGACTAACAAGGGTTAGCTGTATCAGCAGTAAGGGTTAACCACTAATACAGAACTAAGGAATGGTTTAAAAACTTGTCACAATATAACGTTTAGCTCTTTACCGGCATAGTTCCAATCTTTGTTAGATCGTTGGGATATATTTTCTCCAAAAAATGGGGCTTGATCTGCAGATGCACAGCGTGCCTGAAAATCAGGCAAACGGAAGAACACAAGATCGATTTACGAAGAGATGATGTACAATTTACACATTCTTAGAGGTGCAAAAAACAAAACACGTTCGTCTTCAACGCTCTTTCGGCACTATTATGACAATAGAGGGGAACAGGAAAATTTCTACTGCTGTCAGGATTTTGACGATGATTAAGCTTAGGTCAAGTTACCGAACGTTGAGGCGAGAAAACACACATTCCCTCCAACTCTCTCTCTCTTACTGGAACAGATTACGAATGAACTGTCGACTCACAATCAAGGACTTTAGTAGCCAATGACGTCGTCGTCCTGCGCGACAGCAGACGACCACAGATGACACTCCTACAACGACTTTGATGAAGCAAATGAAATGATTTGATTGATTTTGAGAGGGGTTATGGGACCAAACGACGAGTTCATCAGTCCTGCAATTTCGAAGCTAGTCACAGAAGAAATAGTGTCCGCAAAAAGCGGACGGATTCAGTCGGGGGAGTCAAATTATAAAATAATGAACATTAAACACACACAGTAAAAGGCATAAAAGGTGGGACCAAATCTAAAAACTGGATGAAAGGGGCGGTCATGGGGGGTCACAGACCGAGAAGACTGGAAAAGAGGTCCCAAACACAACCAACCTGCCCCTGCTCCAAGACTAAAAAGAACCTTATACCTGGAAATAAAAACCACTATCACGTAGGAAACTGAAGATCAGTTCAACCGTCCGTGAATCGTCTGCTAATATTAAATTTAAGGAATCGGGAAGACTATACTTAGCATGAAGGGCTGGAAGAATGGGACATTCCACCAATATGTGGCTCCACAACCACATTGTGGGGGTGGATCGTTACGTAGGAGGAAACAATTGGTGAGCCTGGCATGACCAATGCGTAGACAGCATAAAACAGTGGACTCCTTTCAAGAGGAGCGGAAGGAAGAGCTTCAAACTGCAGTAGACTCCTTGGCTGTACGGCGTTATTACTATCAGCAATAGCGCACCAGATGGCATATCATTTTTGGGCAAAGAGAGATCTGACGTAGATCCGCTTATCCGCAGCTGGAATCACGAAAGGAAATGGGGTAAGTAGTATCTGCTTCTCTAGCCAAACGGGCAGCCAGTTCATTCCCTGGGATGACTACACGACTTGGGATCCAGAGAAAGACAATGGAACAGGCGGCACGGCCAAGGGCAGAGATAAGGTCATGGACAGAAGAGACCAAAGGGTGACAAGAGTAGCATCGGTCGATAGCCTGCAGGCTGCTCACTGAGTCTGAACAAAAGAAAACACTGTGGAGGGCGGCCTGAGAAACAAAAATAAGGGCTCTGTGAATGGCTAGAAGCTCCGCTGTAAACACACTACTTGATCCCGGCAATAAATGGTGTTCCAAGCCAGTAGGAGACGTGAAAGCGTATCCCACTTCACCGACTGTCTTAGAACCATCAGTATAAAAGATGGTGGCACGTGTAAACTCTGAAAGGATGGCACATGCAAGACGCCGGAAAATCAAGGGGACGACAGAGATCTTAGGATCCTGGAATAGATCGGTCCTAACCCGTGGTCTAGGCACCATCCAGAGGGGGGGGGGGGAGGGGGGGGACGGTGTATGGGAGGAAATACACGGCACAGGGTGCATTCCAGTGAGTGGAGATGGAGATCCCGACAGAGGGGAGCGAGCCGCATGCCAACCGGCAATCCCACCCGTGGGCGGATGTCAGGAGGGAGACATCCCTCGTTGGCAATGAGCACAGGGTACACAGGATGGTCAGGGAATTGGCGAATAGCGATTGCGTAAGAAACCAGAAGTTGGCTCCGTCGTATATGTAGTAGGGGAATCCCCGCTTCTGTGAGGAGACTATCAAAGGGACTATAATAGTGCGAGAGGCACCAATAGCCAGACGGCCCTGACAATGGTGAACAGGGTCATGCAGTTTCAAAGAGGAAGGAGCTGCTGACCCATAAACCTGACTATAATAATCTAGTCTGGACAAGACCAGAACACGGTAAAGATGGAGATGAGCGGAAAGGTTTGCACCCCAAGATGTGTGGACCAGGAGGCGGTGAGCATTACACTTCCGCTTTTACTTACGAATCGAACATGCAACGGAAATACTGACGATGAAGCTACTCTGGTTGCTTAGCTTTTTATTGCCTTTGATATGTGCAGTGTAAATCTGGCGACATGCTTTCACTGGCACAAAAAACAATGCAAGTGCTTGACGAAAGATGGGAAATGTTTAGAAAAATGAATTATGTTAAGAGAATATACGCTTACTAAATATATTTCTCTTCACTCAGGTCAGTCGCTTCTGTGACATTAGCCATAGTCGTATTGCTTTTCCATTTCGAAACTTTTTAACTAAAGCAACAATCACCTGTTTTACAGCACCCGTCGGCTGCATGTATGGTGAATCGGCAATAAATAAAATTACTAAATCTAATAATACGACACATCCTGTTGTGCCCTATGGTTGTGTGGTCAGCGTTATGCATTAATGTAACGCATAACAATGCAGATCATCAGTGTCAACGGCCATACAAAAGCCCGCCACCAAATTTTACTCTACGCCGTAACAGTTTGTTACTATATGTGCGCTTCAGCCAGCGTGCATTTTTGGACTGGAAGCACACACTTTCACTATTTTCTATCCCCCTTCCGATATGGAGCTGAAGGAAAAAAAAAACCGCGCTACATACTATTACGGCAATAACATGACCGTCAGCTTAACAAGAAGGTATCTGAACCAGCCCCAAAGAATTTCTTCAATATTCAAGAATGGTAATTCGTATTCATCTGTTACAGGACGACCACAAAATAAATGAATGAATGAACCACTCGGCAGCGCAAATGTCGTCTACGACAGCGCCTGGTGAAATCCGAATCATTATGCAAGCAGTACCAATGACAACCCTTATTAAACACTACTGGCCACTTTTTCTTCGGTAATAGGCCTATCCGTCCATAACTTTAAAAGACTACACTATTGCTGTAACAATATGTTGTTGATACTATAAGACGAAGGTGCCCGGATTTATACGGACACAAACACTTGCCAGAAGTACATTAAATGTATTCGCAATTGCGTGCATGTCCAAAGGAACTTTGTATTGTAATCAGAATAACACAGGCACTGTACTTACTGGAAGGGTTTTCCTGTTCCATGCCCCTTCATCGCCTCTAGGCCGGTTTTCGCCGAACACATTTGATGAATATTTGTTTCTGGGCTAGTGACGCGCATGTAGGAGGGCTCTTCAAAAAATTTCTGAACATTCGTAATTTCGCGCCAATTGTGTGTTGGATCGATGTGTCAGACAGTATGCGAATTCCGAGATGGCAGAGTTAGAGGAGCAACGCGTCTGCATTAAATTTTATGTGAAACTCAAGAAAACCTTCGCGCGCGCGCGCGCGCACACACACACACACACACACACACACACACACACACACACACACACACACACACACACCAAATGATGGACACCTACGTGATTGTTTTTGTTTTGCTTTATGGTGCAAAAAACAGCTGGGGTCATACGCGCCGACGTCGAAACAGCCTACGTGATGAGTGCTTAAGCCGGACTCGGTGTTACGAACGCTTCATACGGTTTAAAAATGGCCGAACGGAACTTAACCCTCCGTTACATGTACCGTGGACTGTGAGCCCGCGGTTTTAACTTTCGGTCAACAATGAATTAAGAAGTTAAGATTTCCGTTAGTGACTTTTGCTACCTGCCCCTCTTTCCTTAACTAATCACTGTCAGCAACTGCCGTCACTGTCTGAAGCAGCAAACTGATGAGGTGCGGATTGTCAGTCCGCGCGGGTGCATTTTTGGGAGTCTGTTCTGTCGTCAGTTTTTCTATGTATTTTTTCTGGTAATATTACAAAATATAAATAATGACATTTGTAAAAGTTGTGTATTTATTTTTTTTCTTTGAAAATTTAGTTGCCCTACTTGTGAATCAGTTTATGAACATTTTCAACGACGAACAATGATTCCTCGAAGAAGTTTTATTCCTTGTGTTCAGAAGGTTGATGGATGACGAGCAGCTGTCGAAATGGATGGACGAAGAGCTTGTTATGATTGTAGTGATGCAAAGTCAAACTTCGAATGTGATCACGATTCTGAAAGCAAGCATTTTCTGGACGAAAATGACAGTATCGTTAAATTTGTCTTTTATGTTCGGAAAGACAGCCATTTATAATTTTTTCCTCACTTCTGAATATTGCTGGATTCAATGGATACGTAATTTAAAAGAGCAATTCAAACTCAACCATTCCCACAAAAAAACTAATGTTCTTGCGTGGTAATTTGTCAACGCAAGTAAAGCAAATACTCAAAAAAGCATCAAGAACCTTATCACGTAAATTTTGGGATTACCAAAATGAGAATTCACTTCAAGAGCTCCACAAGTATCTATTTGAGGAAGATGCAACTTCCGTAATAGGAAGAAAAACAGGCCAACAAGATTTTGTTGCAGGCTGTGCCAAAAATGTGTGTGTCTGGAACATGTCGCAGCATACCTGTGCAGTGAACGCAATGAAAATAGAAACCACGGTGAACGATTTGCCTGAAATAGCCTGTATGCCATAAATTACTATTTTTCTGGAAATAATCGTTGCTTAATATTCATTCATAAAACCGAATGAACGGTAATTTCGGTGGTAGCAGCAAGGTTAAGGGTAAATTACAGCTCATTTTTTTCCAGTACTGATGCTCAAATCATAAATGTTTACGAATTCAATGCTTTATTTATAGTGTCCATGTTCAAACATATTATATTTCCCTACAAAACTAATAACATTATTCGTCAAACTGGTAGTAAATGAAATGCAGACTCGCAGTCCGCGTGCGTGTAATGGTGTTAAAATGATCCCGTGTGTAACGGACAGTTAAAGATGACCGTCGTTCAGGCCGCCCTTCGACGTCTGCCGACGACTATCATGTCCGGAACGTCAACGAAACTGTCCGTGCCTATCGAAGACTCACTGTCCGAGAGATTGCAGAAGAATGTAACATTTCAGTTGGATCATATCATGAAATCGTGACAGCATCTTGCAATGCATCGCGTTGCCGTCAAGTTCGCCCCCACGGCTCATCCGTAAAGACCAGAAAAGACCTTCGCCTCGCAATCTGAAGAGCTTTTGGAGCCCGCAATCTTCACAATGGGCCGGGAAGGGTTCTCCAAGACAAATGTCAAAGCAATGGTGGTGGTTTTCTTTGACTTCGAAGGATTAGTTCATCATGAATTAGTTGCCCGGGGACAAACGTTAATGGATGGTACTATCGGGACGTGTTGCGACGTCTGCGAGAAAATGTGAGAAGAAAACGGCTTGAAATGTGGCGAGACAATTCATGACTCTTCCATCACGACTAACGCACCTGCACATTCATCCCTTTTGGTGCAAGACTACTGCACAAAAAACGAAATCGCTGTCCTGGCTCATCCTCCGTACTCTCCAAACCTGGCCCCTGCAGACCTTTTTTTGCAACGATAGACGAGATAAAAGATAATTCGCAGACGGCTCTTCGCGCGATCCACTAAAGCGGCGTCCTACGTGAGAACTGTTGCGAAAGCTCTGCGGTGCGGCGACCGCGCGAAAATATCAAACAATGGCCAGCGGTCAAATTGTCCTACGTGAGCGCGCACGTGCGGGGCAGTGTGCGACGCGAGTTGTGGCGAAGCGGACGCGATCAAATTGATTTCCGTGCCAAGTGGACGCAGTTTGCGGTGTGTTTTTCATCTTAACATGGCTTGCACAGCTGCTCGTGATGACACTTTGTTATCTCTTTAGTAAATTGCCTTAAGGTGTATTTGGTATATGTCAGTATACATCTTCGAAAAACGCCACCTCTAGCTCATTTATTGATTCAAGATCACGGATGATGTGTAATAAAGTTATAGCTTTAACAACATGTAGTCCCTTTTCCACACTAGTTCCGATATATGTATGCAAAATTCTAAATTTAAACGTTACAGAACCAAATGTCTATATAGATGTTATAGAACCAAATGTCCCTCATGAACCATGGATCTTGCCGTTGGTGGGGAGGCTTGCGTGCCTCAGCGATACAGATAGCCGTACCGTATGTGCAACCACAATGGAGGGATATCTGTTGAGAGGCCAGACAGACGTGTGGTTCCTGAAGAGGGGCAGCAGCCTTTTCAGTAATTGCAGGGACAACAGTCTGTATGATTGACTGATCTCGCCTTGTAACATTAACCAAAACAGCCTTGCTGTGCTGGTACTGCGAACGGCTGAAAGCAAGGGGAAACTACAGCCGTAATTTTCCCCGAAGGCATGCACCTTTACTGTATGGTTAAATGATGATGGCGTCCTCTTGGGTAAAATATTCCGGAGGTAAAATAGTGCCCCATTCGGATCTCCGCGTGGGTACTACTCAGGAGGGCGTCGTTATCAGGAGAAAGAAAACTGGCGTTCTACGTATCGGATGATGATGATGATGATGATGATGATGAGTTGGGTTGAGGAAACGCTCGACATCACGGTCATCAGCGCCCTGACGAAAAATTAACAGGAAATCTCATAGGTGGGGACGAAGGCTGTCCCCACAAGCAGAGAAGTTTATAACGTACTAAAGTCCGCCGCCCTTCCCCACCAGTTTTGGGATGAGGCCTGATAGTTCACAAAATTTCACCACTCTATTAACACTGGTATCGGTATCTGCGAGGACGCTGGGCAGATCTCCAGTGAGACCAAGGGCTGCTCTATTATCAGTATACAGGACACACGAAGCCACAATATGCTGAACGCCACAAACTTCACAGAAAGATGGATCCTCCCCCCGGAGGAGAAAGGTATGTGTGAAAGGGCTATGACCGTCTACGTATCGGAGTGTGGAATGTCAGATCCCTTAATCGGGCAGGTAGGTTAGAAAATTTAAAATGGGAAATGGATACGTGAAAGATATAGAGGGAATTAATGAAGATCGGTGGCAGGAGGAACAAGACTTGTGGTCAGGTGAATACATGTTTATAAATACAAAATCAAATAGGGGTAATGCAAGAGTAGGTTTAATAATGAATAAAAAAAAAAGGAATGCGGGTAAGCTAGTACGAACAGCATAGTGAACACATTATAGTAGCCAAGACAGGCACGAAGCCCACGCCTACCACAGTAATACAAGTTTATACGCCAACTAGCTCAGTAGATGAAGAGATTGAAGAAATGTATGATGAGATAAATGAAATTATTCAGATACTGAAGGGAGATGAAAATTTAATAGTCATGGGGGACTGGAATTTGGTAGTAGGAAAAGGAAAAGTAGTGGGTGAATATGGAATAGGGGTAAGAAATGAAAGAGGAAGCCTCCTGGTAGAATTTTGGGACAGAGCTTCATTTAATCATAGCTAACACTTGGTTTAGGAATCATGAAAGACGGCTGTATAAGTGGAAGAGGCCCGGAGACACCAGAAGGTTTCAGATAGATTATATAATGGTAAGACAGAGCTTTACCAACCAGGTTTTAAATTTTAAGGTATTTCCAGGGGCAGATGTAGACTCTGATGACAATCTTTTGGTTATGAACTGTAGATTAAAACTGAAGAAACTGCAAAAACGTGGGAATTTAAGGAGATGGGACCAGGATAAACTGAAAGAACCAGAGGTTGTACAGAGTTTCAGGGAGAGCATAAGGGAACAATTGGCAAGAATGGGGGAAAGAAATACAGTAGAAGAAGAATGGGTAGCTTTGAGAGATGAAATACTGAAGGCAGCAGAGGATCAAGTATGTAAAAAGACGAGGGCTAGCAGATATCCTTGGGTGGTTGTTGTGGTCTTCAGTCCTGAGAATGGTTTGATGCAACTCTCCATGCTACTCTATCCTGTGCAAGCTGCTTCATCTCACAGTACCTACTGCAACCTACATCCTTCTGAATCTGCTTAGTGTATTCATCTCTTCGTCTCCCTCTACAATTTTTACCCTCCACGCTGCCCTCCAATACTAAATTGGTGATCCCTTGATGCCTCAGAACATGTCCTACCAACAAATCCCTTCTTCTGTTCAAGTTGTGCCACAAACTTCTCTTCTCCCCAACCCTATTCAATACTTCCTCATTAGCATCCTTGGGTAACAGAAGAAATATTGAATTTAACTGATGAAAGGAGAAAATATAAAAATGCAGTACATGAAGCAGGCAAAAAGGAATACAAATGTCTCAAAAATGAGATCGACAGGAAGTGCAAAATGGCTTGAGTGCAAATGTAAGGATATAGAGGCGTATCTCACTAGGGGTAAGATAGATACTGCCTACAGGAAAATTTGGAGAAAAGAGAGCCACTTGTATGAATATCAAGAGCTCAGATGGAAACCCAGTTCTAAGCAAAGAAGGGAAAGCAGAAAGGTGGAAGGAGTATATAGAGGGTCTAAACAAGAGCGATGTACTTGAGGACAATATTATGGAAATGGACGAGGATGTAGATGAAGATGAAATGGGAGATACGATACTGCGTGAAGAGTTTGACAGAGCACTGAAAGATCTGAGTTGAAACAAGGCCCTGGGAGTAGACAACATTCCATTAGAACTACTGATAGCTTTGGGAGAGCCAGTCCTGGCAAAACTCTACCATCTGGTGAGCAAGATGTATGAGACAGGCGAAACTCCCTCAGACTTCAAGAAGAATATAATCATTCCAATTCCAAAGAAAGCAGATATTGACAGATGTGATAATTTCCGAACTACGTGTTAAAATACTAACACGAATTCTTTACAGACGAATGTGAAACCAGGTAGAAGCCGATCTCGGGGAAGATCAGTTTGGATTCCATAGAAATGTTTGAACACCTGAGGTAATACTGACCATACGACTTACTTAGAAGATAGATTAAGGAATGGCAAACCTACGTTTCTAGAATTTGTAGACGTAGAGAAAGCTTTTGACAATGTTGACTGGAATACTCTATTTCGAATTCTGAAGGTGGTAGGGGTCAAATACAGGGAGCGAAAGGCTATTTACAATCTGTACAGAAACCATACAGCAGTTTAAGAGTCGAGGGTCATGAAAGAGAAGCATTGGTTGCAAAGAGAGTCAGTCAGGGTTGTAACCTATCCCCAACGTTATTCATTCTGTGTATTGAGCAAGCAGTAAGGAAACAAAAGAAAAATTTGGAGAAGGAATTAAAATCCATGGAGAAGAAATAAAAACTTTTGAGGTTTGCCAATGACATTGTAATTCTGTCATAGACAGCGAAGGACCTGGAAGAGCAGCTGAACAGAATGGACAGCGTCTTGAAAGGAGGATATAAGATGATCATCAACAAAAGCAAAATGAGGATAATGAAATGTAGTCGAATTAAATCGGGTGGTGCTGAGGGAATTAGATTAGGAAATGAGACACAAAGTAGTGGATTAGTTTTACTATTTGGAGAGCAAAATAACTGGCGATGGTCGAAGTACAAAGGATATAAAATGTAGACTGGTAATGGCAAGGAAAGAGTTTCTGAAGAAGAGAAATTTGTTAATATCGAGTATAGATTTAAGTGTCAGGAAGTCTTTTCTGAAAGTATTTATTTGGAGTGTAGCCATATATGGAAGTGAAATGTGGGCAATTAACAGTTTAGAGAAGAAGAGAATAGAAGCTTTCTAAATGTGGTGCTACAGAAGAACGCTGGAGATTAGATGGGTAGATCATGTAACGAATCAGGAGGTACTGAACAGAACTGGGGAGAAGAGGAATTTGTGGCACAACTTAAGTCGAAGAAGGGATAGGTTGGTAGGAGATGTTCTGAGGCATCAAGGGATCACCAATTATTATTGGAGGGCAGCGTGAAGGGTAAAAATCGTAGAGGGAGACCAAGAGGTCAATACACTAAGCAGATATAGAAGGATGTAGGTTGCAGTAGGTACTGGGAGATGATGAAGCTTGCATAGGATAGAGTAGCATTGAGAGCTGCACCAAACCAGTCTATGGACTGAAGACCACCACAACAAGAACCAAATGAACATTCTACCACTATTCCTGCCCGAGATAACAGATAGTAAAGAGGTATCTAACTGTTACCTGCAGTTGTTCTTTCTGGAAAGGGCCTCATTAAACGTTCCGTTAGTGGAAATGCCGCATCACCTAGAAAAACATATGGACACTTGATACTGGCAAAAATTCTTCTTCTGGTAGTTTTAGTCTTCCCTTTTCTACTGAATGTCGGAAGGGGCATTCATCAAGCACACCTGCGTCATTGTCTTTGCCGTGGGAGCCTACATTCGCCATGAAAAACCTATAATTTGTGTCGGTGACGGCTAATAATCATATGGAAAAGGATTTGTAGCAGTAATACGTGGAACCAGATTTACTGGGTTTTTTAATACGAATGTGTTTCACATCTATACTTCCAACATATTTAGGGAATTGCCATCTGTCCCAAAAAAATTGCTATTTTTTTAAAGTCATGTTCTGTTGCCTCTGGCATGTGCTTCATTATGAGTGTTGTCATATAGCTTTACAAAACTCTGCAACGAATGTGGAAACAGCCGTTTTAGAAATTCTGAATGAAAAAATGAGTTGGAGGAATGGTATGTCCGTGGCTAAGTACCTGATAAAAATCTGTTGATTTCTTATGTTTTTTTTTTTAATTTATTTAAAAATGTGGTAGGTTCTAAATTGGACTATAGTATGTTTTCCTTTTTGTGTATGTAACGCGATATACGGAATATCAACAAATAATATAATTATTTATATAACCTGCCCCTTTCACAACTGCTGACAACACAATGGTGTGCTTGTCTTTGTTGACACGCTAACAAGCTCGCAATTGTAGTCACTGTAGTATTCAGAGTGATATCCTGTCATTATGTGCCTTTAACATCTTTTGAAATAGATCGTCAACACGCAATCAGTTGTTATGATATAGAGCGATTCAGTGGAAAAGCAATTATAAATCACGTAGGTCAAATTTGCCAGAAGAGCACGGTTAACTGTTGAGGCTGGCGTATCTGATCAGTTATGTCGTTAAACAATTGCATTAATGTCCTACGCTTCTATGTACAAGGATGAGTCAGTAGTATGGAGAGTTTGATACTAAATTTGCCTCATGTTCACTCAGCTCATATAGCGTTAGAAAGTTCCGTTTTCACTGAGCGCGGATATACCTCTTGCCATTAATTCTAAACAATCACGTCAACAATTCGTAGAGTTCCCCACAGAAACGACAATTGTTAGAGAGACAGTTTAACAACTTTTTAGTACCGTTATGCGTTCTTTTTAAATTTTTACTTCAGGTGAAGTCGCAAATAAAAAACTGAAAAATACAAGGGACACGTTTGCAAAAGAATTGAAAAAATATCTAAGCCTCGTTCTGGGGCTGGCGCCGACAGTGGACCGATATGAAGAGGCACTTGGCCAAATTTTGAGTCCATGCTATTTTTAAATGATATTTTGACAACGATAAACAAAAGGGAACATTCAGCCAGAACACTCAGCAGCGAGCACGTCTTCGGAATTTTTGGACTCTACATGTGTTATTACATTAGAAGATGAAATGGATGTGAGGGACACAGAAAATGCCTTTGACAGTGCTATTGTCAGTATCAGTTATGAGACTCCCAATGACAGTAGTGTTGACAACCTGAACTTCAGGCTCCTGTAGTTGAACAGACAGAGCAGGCCATGCTGATGATTTCCCAAGCAACAGAAACTACCCACAATGATAGCATCCCTTTAGGCTCGATAAATCCACCGGTTGCAACAGAAATAAACATAAGGAAAAGATGGGCTATACGCATTTCGCCAATCAGAGAGGCAGAAAAATATTGCGTCAGGATCAAGAAGATAACAATGATTGTGACCTATTGAAACTTCCTGGCAGATTAAAACTGTGTGCCCGACCGAGACTCGAACTCGGGACCTTTGCCTTTCGCGGGCAAGTGCTCTACCATCTGAGCTACCGAAGCACGACTCAGGGCCGGTACTCACAGCTTTACTTCTGCCAGTACCTCGTCTCCTACCTTCCAACCTTTCAACTAAAATAGGTCACTACAAGTTAGTTGAATTTGATGGCAGAACAGGTTTTATAGCGTCGACGATATAATCAAACGTTTTGGGTAACATTCGAGCATACTCCTTGAATAGCAAAAGGTCGACATTTCAGTTCTTCATACAAACGGTGAAATTCTCCATGAATATGCTATTCCCAATATAGTTTCATTTCTTTGTTTTAGACAAGATTTCTTCAGTATTTGATACTCGAGATATGAGTTTTCCATTAAAAATGTCTTTCTTCTGTCCATAATGAATGCAGTGTACTGAAAAGACAAGTGTGCTGACACCAGAATAACGCGTCTGCTCCCTCAACTATTCACGACTGAACTGCAGGCTACTTGCAGGTGGCGCGCTCAGGCGCCTGCGCCCTCGAATAAAAATACTTCAGCATCTTTCTCCATTCTGTGATGAAATATGGCTTGTTTCGCCTTTAAAAACAAATTCCAATATGTCGGTTACATTTTATACGCAGGAACGTATCACCTAAAATTAACCAAACGTAATGTAGCCAGCGACCACATTTTTCACTGTAAACACTCTAAATTTGATACGATAGCTCACTTAGAAATTGATTATCACAATGACTATGACAAAAAAAATTGACACTTCATCAAGCTGCAATATGATACTGTAAGATAAGGAAAAATCAGTTCTTTGCAACAATTGGTTTTCTTATAATCGAATGAGAAGTATTAAATAGTGAAGAAAACTTCCAAAACCGAAATAAGCGGTTTTTAATTTTTTGAAGGAAAAGGAGAAAATCTACCGAAGAACTAACTATAGGAGTTAATGTAGCTTTGCTTCATTAACATACGTATTTTTTACTCCAAGAAAAACGCAAAACACTTTTTCTCATGAACTGTTAATCATCCGCCTCGCAGCTGACAACTCACGTAGCTTCACAATGCTCCGCTCGCCTGTTCACAAGGACCGGCAGCACGCCGCGTTCGCGTTTACCGCTCACGTAGGACGTGGTGTAAGAGGCTACCAAGACTGCTTCCGGAAACAGCGTTGGGAGTGGTGTATCAGTTGTGAAGGAGAATATTTCGAAGGAGACCATGCACAATAAGTAAACGGTTAAGTGTAGAAAAATTTTGTTGACAAAGGTCCGGAATTTTTTTTGGATAGACATCGTGTCTTACTCATCCAAACTCTTTTGATATTTTATTATACCTCAACCTATCACGCGCTAGCTACAGTGCCACACATATAATGTAAATTAACGAAAAAGGAGAGACGGTGCGTATTTATGGCTTCTGCGATGGTAGTGCTAGTGCTTGTGCTGCTGCTGCTGCTGCTGCCGCCGCCGCCGTCAAAGAATGCCGTCGGTGCTTTTATAAACATCGAAACCCTGATCGTGGAGTATATTAGGGTTTTGAGCACATTGCGTGAAACATAAAATGGCTGTGAGCACTATGCGACTTCTGAGGTCAACAGTCGCCTAGAACATAGAACTAATTAAACCTAACGAACCTAAGGACATCACACACATCCATGCCCGAGGCAGTATTCGAACCTGCTACCGTAGCGGTCGCTCGGTTCCATACTGTAGCGACTAGAAACGCACGGCCACTCCGGCCGACCGTGAAACATATTCTTCCCATTTTTGTTTTAACATGTATTTGAATCACCTGTGCAGAAACAGCAACCCGTTGTAGAAGTGGTGCACCGTTAGTTCTACTGTTAGCACATGGCGACTTTCTGCGCGTATTAATGTCACACGTACACGTGTAAGGCGAACATTACATGCGGAAAACTTAACCATTTCACACACAGCGGGTCCACAATCTTCAAATTGGCGACAATGCCACACGACTTGAATTTTTTCACTGGTTAAATGACAATCGTCGTTTGTTTCGCATGGAACAGAATCAACAATACACGTAATAATTAACGACAGTCACAGTAAAACCCACACAATCTACATTAAATGTATTCTATCTTTGAAACCATTCGGGATACTGCGTATGTCCACACGAAGCCTTTTGCTTCTAATGAGCTTCGTGTCATATCCCTGAATATTGACCTCCCTCCTGGGACACATTGCAGACTGTGAAAGTACTTTAGTTACCGCAAATGAACATAACATACAGTGGTTTGCTAAATCGGATTACCTTTCATTGTATCAAGTATCTCAAGAACTGACAACTGTGTGAAATATACAGTGCCTGATGACAATGCGACTACAACTTCGTTGCTGAGTTTTGAGCCAAAAATCTTCTCCATTTTCTGATAACTAATATTGCTGCAAAGCCCTGAACCTGCGCCTGAGCTATAACGGTAGTTCTCTTTATCTTCCACACAAAATTAAGAAAGTAATTCTCTTATTTTATCTTCAACATAAGATTAAGAACTTCACGGAAATTAGGGGTGAGTTGGAAATTTCTTTAAGGTTGGTCTGTGTTGTATACTTACAGCTCCTCCCGCTGCCGTTGAGACAACACCATTTTCATGATCCGTAGAGTTTGGGAGCGAGAGCCGGCGAGAAGGCGTTCAATGCGCTTACCACATCATGTGGACGATCTGCAAAAGAGACGACGTACAAACCATCAGAGCACCATTATACATCACCAGAACGGCAAACATTTTGACAGGGTGCTTTTGGAGCACACTCGAATCTCTGTTAAGAAACGAGCCCACTTTCAAATAAATTGTGAAATCTACAAGACTACAACAGTACAAGTCAATTACTATCTTACTTCTGTTTCATCGAACATGTATTTGCTCATCGGGCAATGTGTCAGAGAAATTATACTAAGAGACAAACTTCAACTGAAATCTACACGGATATAATGCAAACGCGCTCGCCCAAGGTCACAGCTCGTAATTTCTTCTGGCCGTGGAGGAGTCTTTATATAGCCAGTCCAGGCGCTGTTTCTGCAACTTTGTAAGAAATATCTTCGACAAATGTGCCGTACTGGGCATATTCCATAAAATATTTTACTGGCCTACATCTCGTTTCCTCGCTAAATCGTAAATTTCGTTTGCTGTCAATGAACGCTTTGTAACTTAAATCGGCAGTAAAAATCCTAGAGTGTGTATCATTAACCTCTGACAAAGGGCAAGCGGTTTTAGGCAGAGCTGAAGTCCCGCCGACATTAGTGTGATCATTTCACGACGCACAGTTATCTTCAAGGACGGTATAATTTGTTACCGAAAGGCGCACAGTTCGTTTCTAATAGGAAAAACAAAGTACACGAACCTAAATTTTGGTATCATTTAAAAAATTGAGAACTACACTAACAAAATGACTTTGATATGAAAAGAATCATCAAAGTAAATTTGAGGCTAACGCTTTAACAACGCACTTTCTTGATTTCACCCGACAATAATTCGAAAACGTAATTTTGTGCAATGTAAAGCAACAAGAGACATATGGATTAATCTGAAGAATCGCGGATGTTTATTGTATATTGACCATAATACCATATTATATGTGGTCTGCTTCAGTGATTGAAGAGTATCCTTTGGTGTTTGTTTTGTTTTTGTTTCACAATAACATAGCAAAATGGTTTAAATGGCTCTGAGCACTATGGGACTTAACATCTAAGGTCATCAGTCCCTAGAACTTAGAACTACTTAAACCTAACTAACCTAAGGACATCACACACATCTATGCCCGAGGCAGGATTCGAACCTGCGACCGTAGCAGTCGCGCGGTTCCGGACTGAAGCGCCTAGAACCGCATTACATAACAGGAACTGGACTTGTTTCTGACAAGAATATGGGGAAGGAGGCGTATTGTAGCGAGACGAACGATGTCTTACTAACAGTTTATTGCTGTAACGGAAGAGTCTTTCCCAAATCGTCAGTAAATTAACGAATTAAATACTGACTGTAGAATATTATCTGGGTCAATCCATACCTAGTGCTCAGCACTGGTTGTCTCATCAACTGAGAAAATTTTTTACATTTGCTGGATGAATTCCGTAATGTTTAGTGGACACAAAAATATTTCGAAATTTTTTACAGTTTATCATCAAAAAACGCCAGCCATTTTTGTTCCAGGCCGCAAGTTTTTTGCATTTGCTATAGCATCTGCGTTTTTTGAAAATATTTCAGCAATGGGCTGCCCTACCTTTCAAATGAAAAACAATTAGTTCAGCACACACTGGCATATCAATTAAAACCATTGTCACCTAGTTGAATGTATTTCGTAAAATATTTTTAATAGCTGAAAGTTATTGGTAGCAAATTAAAAGTGTGTGTGTGTGTGTGTGTGTGTGTGTGTGTGTGTGTGTGTGTGTGTGTGTGTGTGTGTGAGGTTTACGGGCGCTAAACAGCGTGGTCATCAGCGCCCAAGCAAATTAAAAGACCTAAATATTTGAACAGTAGCAGTTTTTCAAAGTGTCAATTTCTCAGCCTTAATATTTTCTGTGCTATGACATTGCTACTTTTGATAGTATTTCAACGGTGAGAAGTTTACACTAGAAAAGACTACTAAAAAACAGATTTTTGAACTTTCACTTTTTGGCCTGCAGTACCTTTTTGTTAGGGGAACAGAACAAAATTTGAAAATTAAACACTTAATAAACCTTTATGATATCAAACTTTAGTATACATTTCAACTTTGGGGTTCAATGAGAAGTCATGAAAAAAATTACAAATGAGTCAAAAATAGGTTTATTTAACAACTGCAATATTTAGGCAAATGGAATGAAGTACACCAATTACATAATATAAACAGATCTACGATTATTTGATATTTTTTACTGAAAATGAGCCAACTGATTACTTTATCTTATTATTTATTTTAACTAAGTTGTTCACTGAACATCTAAGAAATTTCTTCAGTTTGGGCGTTAGGTTAAAATTTCGGCCAGTCAAGTTGTAATTTCCAGGGGAGCCAGCTTCTTCAGTACATTTGTAACTAACATTCGAACGTGATACTTCTCAACTCTTGGTATGTGGTAAAATGTAACATCCACGTCTTGGTTTTGATAATCTATATTACCAACTTCGTCAAACCACAACAGTTCATCGAACACACAATCCACTATGTCTGTTCTGAAGTGTCAGTGGTACACATTTTCCACACTGATGAACACTATCCGGGGATGTTGATGTGAACTTACACTTAGCAAGTTATGTGACTGGGCTGTATAAGTGCCTTTAATCTTCTGACATGATTACACCCCCCCCCCCACCTCACCCCACCACCCGACATTAGCGTAGAGTTATTGTACTTCCCCACATTTTGCAAAAACATAGGTAATTTCTTTTACCTGTTCTTCATGGAATTTAAACATTTCTTGAGGTGTCAAGATCTGGTTCTCATAGGTCTGCTGCCCACCAGATTTTGAGCTTTGTTGCACGCACAGCACCGTCACACACGTGCCATTCTACATCACGTCCAAAATCTTTGTTAAAGGGGATATTAATTTTTTTTATACCGGCTTGCATCACCATCAGAGAAGAAAATCAGTTTGTTTATGTAAGGGTGGTGCTGTTATACATTGCGTTAACTGCAGTTGAAAAACGTGCATTGCTGTGGTGTTGTGTTCAAGGAGGTGATTTATGACAAAAAAACTGACACTTCATTTGCTTTTCCTAACAGAACACAAGCGGATAAACTGTGGCCTGTTTGTTTACCCTGTGGTTCCCTTGTACTTCGTCTTGAACAACAAAGGAAGTTTTCAGGAAAGTCGGCAAGAACTAAGCATTAATCACCAACAGCCAGGTTTTGCTTTTTGTCTTTCATAAATTTGTCTTGAGCTTTGGCAATAAACGCATTTTCAGATTTTCAAGGTCCGCTATCAACTATTATAAAAAAATTCATCTCGTGGTTTTATGATGGTTACCAATTCTTTTGTCACCCACTGTTTGTATTCTATATTGTCAGGCATAAAACGCCTAAAACCCAACAACCTTTTTGAGTGTCGTTTCGTCTATCAAACACGATGCATTTTTCTTTTTAATGCAGGTAAAATTCCCTGTTCGTTTACTAAATGCCTTTTTAACTAAACATTCTGACACGTTAAAGTTGTTACTAACTTTCGGTCGACTCCAAGAACATGGCTGTAAAATGATAAAATTAAGATTATCCTCTTTGTTTGTAATATGGCACTGAGTTTTTAGCTTTTCTATCACATCATATTCGGTTGATGAATTTTTAGAACTACCATCTGCTTTAGTAAGAATTTCATTTTGAAATGAAACTTCCAAATTCTTTTTTACCTTCGTTAAACTTTCTCATCTTTGTATTCATGGCAAAAGGCCTTTTTTTTCTGCGCTTAGTTTTTATCATTTACCTAGCAGGGAATACATATAGAATTTCCCAACCTGAATCTACTTTTTTATAATTTCTAGGAAGTCACAAAACATTTTGTTATAGACACCTTGTTCCTTAAAAGGTGTCGAACACCAAAAAGATTATGAAATTTTTACGTATTTCATTTCTGGGCACTTGAACGTTGATTTAAGCTCTGAGTCAACTCTTACGCAAAACAACACTTTCTCTTCACCATGTGAGGGTCCAATTTTGTAATATATTTCACGAAAAATGACATGAAATGGGTATCACATGTAGAACAGATTGTATCTTTGACACCAATGAACCAAAGATGTTGCCTGAGTGGCAGAATCTATTGTAAGTAGCGGCGCGCGGAGCGTGGTAGCGGTTGCCGTTGCACTATGTAAAAGGTTGACAGGTCCTTAACCTATTGTTCTGCTAAAAGGATCCTTCCTTTTTATTGACAGGCACTTACCCTATTGTTCCTCGCCCACTCTCCCCCCACCCCCCTGCGGCTACAGGTACACTTTCAGGTCTGAGTTATTGGAATAGCTCCTCTCACTCTTATTAATTTGATTGACTACTTAATTAAACTGATCGATTAAGTAACCTCTAACCCACTGTTAAATCTCCCCCAGAAAATGGCTGGATGTTTAAGTTCCATCAGGACAATGCAACATACCACGGCTACCTCCATTGGCGGGAAAAAAGGGCACTTGGGGTAACTCCACTAACCTAAGTTATCCGACCACCACCTCTTCCTAGGAATTGGCTGGAAAAGGACTCAGCCTGTGCTTACTGGATAGGCTGGACCAAATACTTAACCTATTGTTCTGTTAAGTGGTTTTCCATGTCACCCCCATTTCCTTAAACTAGTACCGCCTTTGATACCAAATTAAGTAATCAGTTATGTCCTCCCACCACTTTTTCATACACTTTTCGAATTTCACATTATTTTGAACACCATTTCTTGCGCATTCGTCACCCACCCCCTTACACCATCGTACTTACACTACTGTACTGTGTTTTACATAAAAATTATGCAAATTAACCTAGTGTTCTACACTTAACCTGCTGTTCTCCATGTCACCCACTCACCCCCCCCCCCCCCCAACTATTGTACCGCTAATACCATGTTGATATATAAAAAAATTATGCAAATTAATTAAATCGATATTTTTCACATGCATGGGGTGGCATTTTTTTAATTCGCAGCATCCTATTGCTCGGCGAAAGCGATGGAATACAGTTTACACAAAAGATCACTAATAAAAAACACACACCCCCTACTCGACGCCCGACGCCGCCGAGAACAATATGTTTGCCCCTGAGTGCATACCTGCCCCTGATATAGGCAACCTGCCCCTGATATAGGCAACCTGCACCTACAATGCACTGGTTCCCCCTTGCCCCACTACTTAGGTATACCCGATTTGTAATTTTTGTGTGTTTTTAATCCTGATAAAAGTTAAATTTTGGAATCTATTTTGTCAAACGATGTCATGTAACAATCAAATTGTCTTTAATTACGCCAGTAAGTAAGAATTTTAAAACAATTGAGAAGTTCACCGATTTTGAAGTTAATGTAAAATATTTCATATTAGATTTTGTGAAGGTGAAACTTTATTCTGAATATAAGTTTCAAACTGAAATACCCGGTCTTAACATATCCTGTTATCAGTACCTCATCCGCTACCATGTCTTGTGATATTATTTGTGAGAAGCTATTTTACGGCCGCATTGCATTTCGCTGCGCCAAGACTGAATATTTTGTACGCCTACTGTGGGGAGACGAATGGAAAAACTGGTAGAAGCCGACATCGGGGAAGATCAGTTTGGATTCCGTAGAAATACTGGGACACGTGAGGCAATACTGACCTTACGACTTATCTTAGAAGAAAGATTAAGGAAAGGTAAACCTACGTTTCCAGCATTTGTACACTTAGAGAAAGTTTTGGCAATGTTGATTAGAATACTCTCTTCCAAATTCTAAAGGTGGCAGGGGTAAAATACAGGGAGCGAAAGGCTATCTACAATTTGTACAGAAACCAGATGCCAGTTATAAGAGTCGACGGACATGAAAGGGAAGCAGTGGTTGGGAAGGGAGTGAGACAGGGTTGTAGCCTCTCCCCGATGTTATTCAATCTGTATATTGAGCAAGGAGTAAAGGAAACAAAAGAAAAATTCGGAGTAGGTATTAAAATCCATGGAGAAGAAATAAAAACTTTAAGGTTCGCCGATGACATCGTAATTCTGTCAGAGACAGCAAAGGACTTGGAAGAGCAGTTGAATGGAATGGACAGGGTCTTGAAAGGAGGATATAAGATGAACATCAACAAAAGCAAAACGAGGATAATGGAATGTAATCGAATTAAGTCGGGTGATGCTGAGGGAATTAGATTAGGAAATGAGACACGAAGTAGTAAAGGAGTTTTGCTATTTGGGGAGCAAAATAACTGATGATGGTCGGAGAAGATATAAAATGTAGACTGGCAATGACAAGTTCAAAAAAATGGTTCAAATGGCTCTGAGCACTATGGAACTTAACATCTGTGGTCATCAGTCCCCTAGAACTTAGAACTACTTAAACCTAACCAACCTAAGGACATCACACACATCCATGCCCGAGGCAGGATTCGAACCTGCGACCGTAGCAGTCGCGCGGTTCCGGACTGAGCCTCAGAACCGCTAGACCACCGCGACCGGCGGCAATGGCAAGGAAAGCGTTTCTGAAGAAGAGATATTTGTTAACATCGAGTATAGATTTAAGTGTCAGGAAGTCGTTTCTGAAAGTATTTGTATGTGAAGTGAAGTATTTGTATGGAAGTGAAACATCCACGATAAATAGTGTGGACAAGAAGAGAATAGAAGCTTTCGAAATGTGATGCTACAGAAGAATGCTGAAGATTAGATGGGTGGATCACATAACTAATGAGGAGGTACTGAATAGTATTGGGGAGAAGAGGAGTTTGTGGCACAACTTGACCAGAAGAAGGGATCGGTTGGTAGGATATGTTCTGAGGCATCAGGGGATCACCAATTTAGTATTGGAGGGCAGCGTGGAGGGTAAAAATCGTAGAGGGAGACCAAGAGATGAATACACTAAGCAGATTCAGAAGAATGTAGGTTGCAGTAGGTACTGGGAGATGAAGAAACTTGCACAGGTTAGGGTAGCATGGAGAGCTGCATCAAACCAGTCTCAGGACTGACGACGACAACAACAACAACTGCGGAGAGAACAGAATACCAAGATTACATCTGTTGCGACTCAGGAGCTAAGGAAAATGTATTTCATTGTTTATTTGCGTAGGGAATTTTATCAGTTTATTGCACAGGGCCATACAACTACTTGCTCACGAGATTGAGTAAACTTCAGAGGGATTGATTTCGTTATAAGCATTACATACTGGTTTTACAGATTAAGTGGTTTAATTTTTCTTTGGATTACAATAAAACTGATTTAGCACAGCATTTGCTGAACAACACAACACACAGTAAATTTGGATAAGACAAAGATATCTTTTTTAAAGAACGTTATAATCATAATCTTCAGTCAAAGTAACGTCTTTAGAAAACACTCTATACACTCTTATGACAAGCTTCGTTAATAAGAACACAGACTCCATTTTTCAACTGTACACTTCAAGAGCTCATATTTAACTGAGTGCGTGTGGTCATATGTTGGTCATAAGGGAAGACAACAAGCAGACTTTTACAGGCAGATGCTGTCTCCTAGCCTGCTGAAATGTTCAGCAGAGACTGTATAAACAAATAATCATTTGTCATTTTAATCTAAATCGTTTAAATTATATATAATTTACTTGCTTTATTCCATTAGGCTAGATAGGAAAAATGTTCAAAAAACTTATTTTGGACTAGTTTGTAATTTTTTTTTCATAACTTTCAAATGAATATTAGGTCTTAAGTGCGCCAACCTACTGTTGTCGCTCACATCAGATGTCTTGCCTATTCCACAGATTGGTTAGTGGGCGATGAACAGGCACAGTAAGTATTACCGACATTGTCTGAAATTTACTGTGAATTCGTACCCTACCTATTTCTGTCACAATAAAGCCTCGAGTCCCTCAAAAGAATCTTTGCGAACGGCTAAAAAATCTCATTTCTGACGTTCGGGAAGTCAATCTTCACAATAATGAGAAGAAATTTAATATATCCACACGTTTTGTGAGAGAGTGAAGTGGTAGAGACACCAATGCCCTCTAATACTCCTTGAATGCGACCTCTTTTCCTATTTGACGTGGTTAAATTATCTCTGCGTCCTCTGAGTACAGCAACTGCCATTCAATTACGTGCTAACAAAATCTGTAGTATACAACAGCTGCTAGCATTTTATAAACAGAAAGTAGGCCTGGAATGGTCGCCAACTACACATAACTGACGCTATTCTTTCAAGACAGCATGGTTAGCTCCTTGATTGATACTTTTTCCGTAATTTTGTCTTCAGTAATGAAAGAGGAGGGGGGGACTTAGCAGAGAAGTGGTGGGAGAGGGAGGGATGGAGGGGGAGAGGGAGAGAGACAGAGAGAGGAGGAGAACAAGAAGAAAGAAAGAAAGAAAGGGGGGAGAGAGAGAGAGAGAGAGAGAGAGAGAGAGAGAGAGAGAGAGCAGCGATACATAACAGAACTGTATAGAAATTAAAAGCAATATATTTACAACGTTAGTAATCATAAATCGGCGTGCGATATCTACACGCACTGGTCCTTGTAGGATAGAAAATAACCACATACAAAATGTAATCCACATTATCGCACATTTTAGACTCCAGAGATCATCATCTGTTGAAATTTTTGTCGACAAACTACCATTCTTCAACAGCCATAGCCGTTGGGCTCATGTGGTTTGTTTGCGAACCGTTTCCAACAAAATGACCGCTTTTTCCCTTCGGGTTACACTGGACACTTCGTGAACGTTGTTATTAGAAGAATAGTTAATGTTGAGTGGTAAATTCACGTTAAAGCCTAAACTAACTTGTTTGTGTCAAGTCATCAAAAGCACTTTGTCTACGTATATGATTACTATTCGCGTTACTGAAACTACTCTTACTATGTGAATCTTCAGGTTTGGGCGGCACAAAGACTGTTCCATTAAGTTTCGGGTGTGCATCTGTGGCCGCATGGGCAGTCGCGCGGTACAACAGTATAAAGGGACGAAGCAAGCACTGGAGCGGCAGTCTTGCGGCTCACTCTGAAAATGGCTGAACGTTTTACAGCCGAAATATTAGATGAAGGAGATTTCTTGCGGCTGCACACCCGAAACTTAATGGAATACTCTTACTAAGTTTGACGAGACACCGTCACGGAAGCTTGCGTGTTACCACTTTTCCTTGCCTGTGTACACCTGTTACCAACAGCACTAAGTGTACACTATTGTTGTCTGCCAAAATGCGACATCGTATCCCCGAAAGGTTGACACTAGCGAGCCCCATGCATGGCACAACAGCAGACGATTACTCCAACGAAATGGCCCTTGTAGCCCCGAGGCAGCAACCGCTGCCACTGATAAGCGTGTCTGCACAGTAAATGGCATTCTTCGCCACACTGGATGAGTCTCTGTCAAGGACGCTATTTGTTACCTCCACCGTTTACTTTATTCTGCTAAAGATCTTGAAATGGGACTACCTTCCCACTCGTATCTGAAATTCCTTCCCCGTGTCAACATTCTCTGAAGAGGTCAATTTAGCTCGAATTTTTAACTTTCTGGGCTTTATACTGTTATGCCTATATCCAGTTCCAGTAATAAACTGCCCTTTAAAAAATTAGTACAAATGAGTTTACTATTTCAGATTCAATTTCACATTCATTTGTCACCAAATTTGTATTAGTAACTAAGAGGAGTAAGCAGTTTATTAATAATCCAACCTCAAAATTTCTTGATATGAACTGTGCAGTCATGTTGCAAAAAAAATTCTTGAAAATCTTACTTCTCCCCCGTTTCCGAAAAGCTATTATATATTCATTACGATTAATTAATATGATAGCTCTACTTCAGACCTATCAAAGATACCAATAACAATATTTTATTCAAAGTAATTTGTTACTAATAACTAAAATGTAATTTGAATTATTGTACTGTAAAGCTCTTTGAAATTGTATATGAAATTAAGTAAACTCTTCCAAATTGCATATCAGAACATGTAGGGAAATGTGTGGCCCATTTTTTTATGTAAGAAAAGAAAATCAACTAATGACTTTAAATTGTTATTTTGTAAGTCTTACATTTAAGAATGTATTCAACTGTTGACATTTATATAAAAGAAAGTGGCGCATGAGCACGCATGCAGAGTCAGTAAGGATGTCGTAGACTTAAGTAAGGGACAGTCAGTGAGAATCAGTCACACAAACAGCTTCCTTAAGCCAATAATGCAGGCTCGCTGAGACACTTTGGGATGCTGCCAGACGATCTACCATCTACGAGGGTTGACTGAAAAGTAATGCCTCCACCTTCGTAACTCCTCAACAGTTGACAGCATTGGCGTGCGGCAGGTACTGGCTTGTTCCGTAGCCTCTTCTCTACAGCTCCAGTTGGCGGCTGTTTTGTTACAGTGTAAAATTTGGAACCCTGCGCAGACGGTCGGTCAATGCGATTTAAGCATGCAGTCACTGAATTCTTGAGAGCAGAAGGTGTCACCCCAAAGGAGATTCACCAGAGAAAGAAAGCAGTTTATGATGATTGTGTCTACCACCGAGTTTCACAAGCAAAATGTTGACAGACTGATTCAGGACTATCGTCGTATCGCTCAGAGAAATTGCATGCACAATCGGTATTTCACAAGAACGTGTGGGCCACCATTATTGCTTTGCTTGGTAAACTACACACTTCACGTGCCAACACAGCAGAACTTAAGAGACAAACTCATCACCTTACGGCATCCTCCATACTGTCCATATTTAGCACCGTCTGACTTCCATCTGTTCCCGATAATGAAAGACGATCTGTGGGGCATCATTACTCTTCTGATGAAGACGTAGAGAGAACTGAGAGAGTGGTTGCGGAAACAGTGTCGACTTCTTCCGTGACGGCTTCAGAAAACTCGTTCATCGTTGGCAGAAATGTATCCAATTGCCTGGTGATTATGTGGAAAAGTGAATTTTGGTAATTAAAGATCACATTTTAAGGATTATTACTGTGTTTGTTTTATTAAAATATTCCCATCCAAACCTAATTAACGAAGGTGGAGGCATTACTTTACATTCAACCCTCGTATATATGTGCTATTCAGTCTTAATACAAAACAAAAGTTATATACACTGTGTCATTTCAAAATTAATACATCACCAAGGACAGGCTCTGGACTTACTGAAGCAACAACCCCCGAGGATATCACTGTTGACTATCTCATAACATGGAGCAGCTAAGTTATTATGTGAGCTTTTGTTAACCGTGTTTGAAATTTTCGAGTTTTAACTCGTCTTCGTAATTGTGAATGGTGGAGGCCCTAACTATTAACTTGCTTCAATGGTATGACTTAGAATTCACTATTACCGCAGTCCAATTATAGCCAGACCTAAAAACTATATTTTATTCACACTCAGGAACAGTGGTAATTAAAATGCTTCTCTAATAGACTTTGTAGTGACACTAAAGGACCTTACGTATTAGTGAATACCATATAAACGTGGAGCTACACATCAAATAACTTTCGTAGTGTTTACCTCTTGTCTCAGGAATTAAAATTTTCCTCGGTGTGCTGAATAAGTCAACGAGGACGCTGAAGGGAACCTAAAATGAGGGACTGGATAGCATGTAAGTGCTCTGTGGGCTGCCAAGGAATTACGTCGTGGACACAAGACCCCAGATACTAGGGCCACGCACTATGTGGCACAACGGCTCAGTGTTAATCGGATTCCGTGGTCCGTAGCTGTTAATTCACGTGTTTCAGTAATGTTTACCTGGCGGCAACCCTTATTTCCCGATCCGCCATCTGGGGAACCTCGGCTTGAGCTTCACTGAGTCGGTCCGAACGTCAGCCTGCTTCCGGTGTCATGGTACAGGATACAAATAGGGATCTGACTATTCACAACTAATTATTATTACATACCCTTGGAGAGACGCAGCTGAAATCTAACGCCATAGGATACCGCCAGCTGTTCGACCGAAATCAGACAAATTCTGGAAGTTACTTCACAGTAGTGGATGTTTGATTCACTTAGCAGCTCGAGAAATATTACGATCGAACAGTTTCACATTCTGGGGAGGACTAGACAGACGATAGTAGAGTTGGTCTTTACGTTTTAGTAGCCAGGGAAAATACGTGTCCTGAACCCATAAAAACCGCTGAAACGTCGTTAGTGCCGCCCAAAACCGCAACCTCCGCTTGGGCTTCGGCGTTTCAGCGCGACTGGCTAAGTGCCAACGCTCACTTTCGATGTAAAGCTCCGAGATAAACCAAACATTGATTACTTAAAGTGATTGTGTGCATTTGAATATTACAGGCAGGCCTCTCCCCATTGCGTTACTCTCAAATCTCATCCTTTTAAGGATTCTAAATGAGGACCACTTCCGCACAAATATGTTTTTAATTTTTTGAACGATTTTTAATGCACTCATGTGTGTGCCTCTGGTGGCCAGTAAATGAAGTCTCGTAACGTTGCGTCAGTTTGAAAGACGTAACAATAGTTAAACTAAAATAATGGACCTTGATAAATTAATTTTTGTACAAAGCTAACAGACAGAATCAGCACAGACGGATCTACTTATAATGATGGTGCCAACCTGTATACTGGCCATTATGGTCACTTCACGTTCAAGACAGATCGTGGCATTAATCACGAAGGAACAGAACTAATTAGTCAGTCAGCAGGGATTAATAGTTTTACTCTCTGGCGGAGTATTTGTTGTGTTGGTGGTTTGTGAAAAGTTGAATCTGTATTTTAATTTATTTTTGTTGGTGTTCGGTGTACAATGTAGACAGTGTCTAGAATACATAGCTGGTAGGTTTGATTACAACTCTTATACGAACAATTTTCCTTTTTAATCCCACAAGTGTTCTCCCTTCACACAATATACCGCCGTTTCATTTCTCTCAGTGATGATAGAAAAAAAAGTAGGACAGAGTCTGCAGTATCAACAATTACGGAGAGGCTTAAAGTATCTCAGTGAATCATGTTCGGATGCTCACGAGGAACAGTATTTCTCGTGGAAGGCAAGTGACAGCACATCAGTACTGCTCTAGCTAACAGTTTCAACTTACAACAGAGCTTTTTACCAGATTCAAACAAAACAAAGGCCTTTTTTGGAAAAAAACTACATTTTGTCAATGGAGTGAGTGATTGATTATTTTGTAAAAAATTTTGTTTATTTATAGACGCAGTCACATTCTTATGATACAGCCATAACCGGTTTTGGCCATACAATGACCATCTTCAGATTCTAAAGGCGGCATACACTGAACACAGGTTGACAACGCATGAACCTGTGTTCAAGTGTATGCTGCCTTTAGAACCTGAAGATGGGTCATTATAGGGCGAAACCGGTTATGACTGTCATAAGAATGTGATTGTGTCTATGAATAAACAAATTTTTTACAAAACGAAAGTCTGCATGTTCATGCTATCAAGAGAGGGGTCAAAGTGAGCAGAACAGTGGAGAGCGAAAGGTTGTTCGTCGAGAGAATAGGATGTGTGTGGGTTTTTGCCTACAGGTGCTGATTAGCTGGTTATACAAATAAGCAATGGTGTGACCCAAAATCCAAAGTATATTTCCAGTTGTTATGCACAGTTATCTTTAGAATGGACAATTCCAGAAGATATTCAATGGGCTCGCCAAAAACAGGTTACTCGTCGTAAATTACTGGCATGGTGAAATGAGCGTGCCATTTAAAGTGAGAGCAACTCTAACTACAGTTCGTAGCGGCTTTCGCCTCTCCGCGTCCCTTTTTCAACGTATTCAGCTATGAAGCACTACTGCACGAAACAGTGCAGGCCACTGTCAGTGCAGTATGTTTCAAGGTATTTTTACAGAGCAAAAGATTATATCACTGATGTACGCAGTTTTTCAGTATAGTGATCAATTTGCACAGAGGGAGCATGTGATAGCCTACTTTATCTTTCACGATTAAAAATATCTACCCATTGTGCAAGTTCAGGACAGGAATGTTTTGAAGAATACAGTGCGGGTTTCCGGCATCCATTCGGCGTTATACACATCAGACGAAAATCCTACTAAGTACTTGCAGGTATTCTTGAAATGGTAAATCTGTTTGTCCCGTAAATTTCTCCATTATTAACATACCCACACACAATGTTTAACTACACGGTTGGCCATACCACAATATCACTACAGACATCTCTATACAATATTAGTACCAAAAGTGTTCTATGAGAGACGGAAGGACAGTTATACATATGGTATTTTGTAAGTATTCAGATTCAGAGGAAGATTAGCGTTTAACGTCTCGTCCACGACACACTCACTGAAGACTGAGCTCAGCCACGGATTGGGGAAGAAACTCTTGTCACATACTTTCCAAAAGAACAAGTCTGATATTTTATCGATTTAGGAAAAGTACGTAGAATTTAAATCTGAATCCCTGGATGGACATTTGAGTGTGTCTCCCCGAATTCGAGTCTACTCCGCCTTCTCGATACGTAGCTCTTATTCTTCAGCTAGATCCGCTGCGTTTTCGTCAATATTAATTTCTCCATTCAAAAAACACTTTGGAAAATCACCGCTGGGTAAAATCATTTTCATATAAAAGATGCAACGTTGTAATAGTGTTCTTATCTAGATAGAATTCATTGCTGAACTCTTAAGTTTTTTTACATGTATAAGATGAAATTTTAGCACCTTCCATACCCGGGGAAGATCCAATTACAGAGCGTTCTAGAGTTCAGACACTCGAATAAACCGTCTCGCGCAGATGGCGTGCGTGCAGCGAGGCGCCTGGAATGCAGGTCGGGTCGATGCGGGGGCGGAGCCAGCCAGCAATCCCGAAAGGAATGCGGCACCGCGATCACCGCACGCCGTTAAATCGCGTCTGCGCAACCTGCCGCCTGCTGCCGCTGTTCGTACTGGCAATGTCTAGCCAGCTTCCAGTCGGAAAGTCGGTTCTATTTCAAGAGGGTTTAAATACTCTCCCTGCATGTTCTCATCTACGCTGAGCTCTAGTGATCAGGGTTTCCAACCGTACCTACTAAATTGGCCACCATTTACGTATAAACAAATGAACAAATATACATCGATCTGCAACTGAATTTGACTGCTGCTGTGTTGGAAAGAAGGTGTCCGTTTGGTCACGAAGGACTGTCTAATCCGGCGTGTCACAAGAAAGGGATGTCATCATGTTTTGTACTGGCCGTCTGCTTGACAGCCAAATGCGTGATGGCCCGGACACGCGACAAAACACATTTGATCATTGCTAGATCACAGATGTCCAATTCATGAGATATTCATCTCTCGGAGGTCAAGCAGGCATCGCCTTTTTATGCGCAACGGTGTATCTTGATTTGGGAAAAACGATCGTCGCCAAAGCGAACTGCCGTGGGCAACAACGAACTATTGACAGATTTAGTCCACCACTATAGCGGATTGTAACAGCAAATTGGAGGCAATAGCTCTACAATGCCACTCGCTTACTCAATGCTGAACGACAACAAAAATCAGTGAACAGCATTTCCATGCACAATAGAAGGCCATCAGCTCACAAGCATGCTCACCGCACGTCACAGGTCTCCCACGTTGCTGTGGTCGCAGGAACACCAATACTGGTCGTAAGAACCGTGAACATAATCGTCTGGGCTGATAAGTCGCGGTACACTTTGGTAACGTTTATGGCATGATACGACTACATTGTAAACCACAGAAAGCGTTGCGCATCTTTTGGTGATTAACCCATTAGTGCCCTGAGCAACATTAATGGTATACGTAACAGGACTGGAATTTACTGATTTCTGGGCAACAATGAACTTCAAAAATCCTTAAATATGCATAAGAAGTTAATAGCACATAAACCTTACAGTCGTGTGTAATAGTTGTGGGAAGCAGACCACCACTAGGAACAATTGGCAATTGCATTTAAGCATTTTTCTGAAGGCCTGAATCTCATTACATCAGCCAAACGCATTTAGAAGATGCGTTTAGAAGAAGTACAGTAACAAACATTTTATCACTCAGGTTCAAAAGCTGTAAATAGTTCTTTAATAAATCAACAATCATGTATTATTTCAGTATATGCAACATTATTTATATTGCAGGAACACGTGCTGCAATCTCAGCGTTATATGAAACTAAGCACTAATGAGAACTAATTTGTAATTTTCACTTCCATTTTGAAAACTTGTTTAATGCTTTTTTTTTTAAGAGAACAAGGTTGTAACGGCACAACGCCGAGTAAAAAAATTGTATACACCAAAATTGTTCCCTTCCAAAGACGAAAGGAAAATGGCCTGTTTCTGTGTAAATGGCATGACAATTACGTTGTTTTGCAGCATCACATGCAAATGGTCAAGGAAACATATTGAAGTTCCTCTAGCCTCCATGGTGGTTATTGGACGTCACTCTACGCAATGGCTGGATAATCTACTATGAAAATGGAAACACAAGCCCAATCTCATAAATTTTCGACCAGAAATTGTGCAGGTGTTCTTGAGGTGGGCTGCGCCACCGAAAGGACCGGGACAAACTTCATATACTGTAGCAGTTGAGATCCACTTTTATGGAATGAACCACCTGATAAAAATTCAGCAACTCAAAGGAATATGATGTTCTGGACGGAAGTGTTAAGACTTCGGTGCGTACCCAGTGCAAGAAATGTAAAGTGGTACTGTGCATTGAATGTTTTTCTCCTTATCATATCAAGTAAATTTTCTGCAATTTGTACTAATTTATTTCTTTCAGAGCAAAAAACGTGTAACCCGCATAAGAAGCGCGACTGCTTTTCTCCTCAGTTTGCAATGCTTTGGCATGAAACAGTGCAGAGTTTGTATTTGTCAGTGTATGTATACCTTGATGCAACTGTTCTTCAGAGTAATTTTCACGTGTATGTAGTAAACTACACAGTTTATTTAATACTGTAGTCTCAATCTGCGAATACATTTCATAGTTTACAACATTGTTAGAGAATACTTATATTTATTATCTGCAAAACTCTGTACATGGATTTTATGATTGATTTAATTAGACTGTACAATTAAAGTGCAAATATTTCCTTTAATTTCTCAGTCCGATTTTCTCCAAAGGATCGTCAACTGCTCAGTTCGAAGCGACTTTTTACTACGAGGAAAGCAATATACACTCCTGGAAATTGAAATAAGAACACCGTGAATTCATTGTCCCAGGAAGGGGAAACTTTATTGACACATTCCTGGGGTCAGATACATCACATGATCACACTGACAGAACCACAGGCACACAGACACAGGCAACAGAGCATGCACAATGTCGGCACTAGTACAGTGTATATCCACCTTTCGCAGCAATGCAGGCTACTATTCTCCCATGGAGACGATCGTAGAGATGCTGGATGTAGTCCTGTGGAACGGCTTGCCATGCCATTTCCACCTGGCGCCTCAGTTGGACCAGCGTTCGTGCTGGACGTGCAGACCGCGTGAGACGACGCTTCATCCAGTCCCAAACATGCTCAATGGGGGACAGATCCGGAGATCTTGCTGGCCAGGGTAGTTGACTTACACCTTCTAGAGCACGTTGGGTGGCACAGGATACATGCGGACGTGCATTGTCCTGTTGGAACAGCAAGTTCCCTTGCCGGTCTAGGAATGGTAGAACGATGGGTTCGATGACGGTTTGGATGTACCGTGCACTATTCAGTGTCCCCTCGACGATCACCAGTGGTGTACGGCCAGTGTAGGAGATCACTCCCCACACCATGATGCCGGGTGTTGGCCCTGTGTGCCTCGGTCGTATGCAGTCCTGATTGTGGCGCTCACCTGCACGGCGCCAAACACGCATACGACCATCATTGGCACCAAGGCAGAAGCGACTCTCATCGCTGAAGACGACACGTCTCCATTCGTCCCTCCATTCACGCCTGTCGCGACACCACTGGAGGCGGGCTGCACGATGTTGGGGCGTGAGCGGAAGACGGCCTAACGGTGTGCGGGACCGTAGCCCAGCTTCATGGAGACGGTTGCGAATGGTCCTCGCCGATACCCCAGGAGCAACAGTGTCCCTAATTTGCTGGGAAGTGGCGGTGCGGTCCCCTACGGCACTGCGTAGGATCCTACGGTCTTGGCGTGCATCCGTGCGTCACTGCGGTCCGGTCCCAGGTCGACGGGCACGTGCACCTTCCGCCGACCACTGGCGACAACATCGATGTACTGTGGAGACCTCACGCCCCACGTGTTGAGCAATTCGGCGGTACGTCCACCCGGCCTCCCGCATGCCCACTATACGCCCTCGCTCAAAGTCCGTCAACTGCACATACGGTTCACGTTCACACTGTCGCGGCATGCTATCAGTGTTAAAGACTGCGATGGAGCTCCGTATGCCACGGCAAACTGGCTGACACTGACGGCGGCGGTGCACAAATGCTGCGCAGCTAGCGCCATTCGACGGCCAACACCGCGGTTCCTGGTGTGTCCGCTGTGCCGTGCGTGTGATCATTGCTTGTACAGCCCTCTCGCAGTGTCCGGAGCAAGTATGGTGGGTCTGACACACCGGTGTCAATGTGTTCTTTTTTGCATTTCCAGGAGTGTATTTCTTGACCTTGTCACAGCTTAACTAGTTTGCATTTGCGTGCGCGCATGTGTATACGTGGTGCGTGCCGGAATATTATCTGGTAACGAAACCAGTCGCCACGCAATCGCCTTGAAGGGATTTGCACATGTGCTTATCGACCCCATCCCTCCGGCAGGAAGTATTCTGCAGTGCCATGATGCACGATTGACATTGCATGGATAGCATCGGGTACACGCCTGCACTAGTTGGGAGCTGTGCACTGCCGAAGAGAAATCACCCTTGCAGGAGACGCCGCGATCATTGCAGCTAGGCAGTACTAAGGGAGATGCTGTACAGATAAACGAGGGCACCGTGCGTCAGAACACAATCAGTCCTAACTTGATCTACTCGAGCAAGGGCGAGAATTACTTAAACATGTCATAGTTATATTACGAGATAACTTCGACCTCCATCCATACCACAAAAGAAAGTCCTCACTTTCGTCGTCAGTTTATATTGCAAACCACTTGTTAGCGTCACAGTGACGGGTACTATGTAAGAGAAGAGTTATATACCCAACTGCATTTGAATGTACGAATCCAGGAATTTTTCAGTGACATGTAGATACGTCTGTGTGCGGATTCAACTCCTCGGGGCAGCATTCTTTCATGGTTGTAATACGTCAATACGTGTAAATGAAGATCAGTCCGTAATGAGTTCGATGGCATAAGACAGGACTAGTGGTGATAATGGGAACTACTCTAACATTTTAAGTGGAATTTTGGACACAAGATCTGTGTAGTTGTGGATGGGAAGATGTTAAAAAATATGAGTTTTACTACTCTTCTATACGTCTTTTGAAGGCGCAATGACCTTGTATCTGAGCCACGCGCTGCAGGTTGCAGCAGATAACCTCTACTAGTCAAACACAAGACACTCAGCAGAAATGGATAAATAATCGCGAAGTAAGAACACGTGCTCAATCACAGCCCTGCAACGGACATGTCAGTCTGTTTCAAGCCGCGAATGGTCGCAACATATCATCACAGTTGTACTTGTCACCACCTTATTGTAGACAAGATCTTCTAGTATATGGGATTTAAGGCGTCACAAACTTAATGCTAGTTCTGAATAATACTAACTCACACGCAAGGTTGGTTGTGGTATTCACAAATCTTACTGAAGTACGTCCTATAATAATAATAATTTTGCAGAATTATGAATAAATTATGCTTCCTTATGAATTCACACAAGATTCGTACGATTTAGCACGACTTTTTTTCCCCCTCTACTCTCACCGCACGTCGACGCTGTGACCTTGCCAGGCGCTGTCATTGGCACAAACAGGAAACTTAAAATATTCTGCTTCTATGAGAAAGTAATAGGATAAAGAGGAGCAATTTCGGCAGAGAAAACTGTATATGTAACGCTGAGCACATACTTATCTAAGTTTCGTATTGTCTTGACACGCTCTTTGCACTCTACTCGAAAAAATATAAGGAATAGGTGTTTTGGTTTCGGCTTGTCTTATTTCACGATTATGAAGTTCGCAATACTGTATTTATAATCCCAGACTTTCTAACATTACAAAACGTATTATTTATTGGGAATTTTAGTACACTGAGCACAACAAGAAGTCAATTCGGAATCCTCTGGACTCGACTATCAAACGCCTGATCTGATACGAGAACAGAGCCGCTGAACTCTTGGTAATGTCCAGTGCCTCTCCCGGAGGCACGTGACGCCAACACGCGGACGGCGACTGGTAACTACATGCTGATGCTAAAAACATGACGTAACAGTGCCCGCACTACTAGCGACCAAACCCGCAGCAGCAGCAGCAGCAGCAGTAGTAGTAGTAGTATACTCTTGGGAAACAGAGATTTAATTTCGAAATACTTCAAGAACTAAGCGTGCTTTGCATAAGCCGAAGTAGTGGCTTCGACTTTCGGTGTTTTCGCACATTCAATGTAATTATGGTAGCACGAAGCTTATATTCACGAGCTAATACACAATTCAAAATCTGTACTGTTATTCTGTGATAAAATGGAAGGACTGGCAGCGTTCTAACTATCAAATATCCGCATGCTAATAGGGCACGACAGACTGCTATGCGTGTGAAGAAACGTGCCATACAATAAAAGTTAGGGTTCTGAAACGCAAGAAGTTATATAAACCGAATAGACGATTCCGCAAAGAGTTTAGGGTCTTTCCTAAAAAAAATGCCCCTCATATACTGACATACCTTTAAATGGACAACCATAATTATGCTTCTTACATGCGCGTCGCCCCCATTAGTCACTGTCTCGATTTTTCATAATAAGTCAAGCACGGTAGCAGACCAAGTGAATTTAATTTTCTTGTGCGCAATGTAGGAGATGATCATGCAATGAGCGTGGAAGCCAATTACGATTTCAATATGCGATTGCAACTTGCAATCTCCACAACTTCTGCAGGCACAGAAAGTATGTTTCAGCCCGACCTTTTTCCTCAATGTGCATGTCCGTGATGAGCTACTCCAAACAAATATTCCTTTTAGTCGCAGGCGACAAAATCCTATTTGTACGGAATGCTGAGGAAGATACTAAAGACTGAGCGGCAAGCAGATGTTCAGGTGTAAAATAATCTATCCACGAACAGTTAAATGAAACTTTTATTGCATTTTCTTTAACAAAGAGAACAGCACCTTAACTCCTATGATACTATCACAACAAAATCCATCTACGATGAATCTGAAGTAATGAACCGATACTTGTGCCAACGCCGGGACTTGAACCCGTGTCTCCAGCTTACTAAACAGATGTTATCCACTACACCACCCTGACATTGCGGGTAACACTGCTCAACGGACTGCCTTAGCCCAATATACTCCCTAACACAAACTTCAATTCACACCTCAGCCCATTTTGATTTTCCCGTTTTTAAAACTCAGTATTTCCGAGGCTCTCCGATATCGGAATAGCACACCAAGTTTGTACGTAATGGGGAAATCCTGCCATTACCTCAGGCGTGGGTGATCTATTGATCTGATGTAAACTGGTGTGCTATTCTAATATCGGAGAGCCCCGGCAACACTGACTAATTAAGAAGGGGAAAATCAAGTTGGGTTAACGTGTGAATTGAAGTTTGTGTTACGAAGGGCACAGGGACAGTCCCTATACTTATGTAGTGGCTAACACTATCAGCCTAACAAGCAGAAGACTCGAGTTCAAGTTCCAAGTTCCGGCCTCGGCACAGATTTCAATTCATTACTTAAGCTGCGATCCTTATCGAAGTTGAGACTTCAGGAAAACATACACTGGCGCTCAGAAGTATTTTGGCAACATAAAAGTCGTTATTACTCTTAAAATTAAACACAATCGGACAGTGCTTTGAGTATAGTGGAGAGCAGTATAACTGCTATTATTTGAAAGTGTCAGGTTGCGACTTGGTTGTTTACCCCTTACGCTGCTTGACGAATGCGACTTTCAACGAGCTCAGAAGTATTTTGACACGTAGTTTGCACCGTGAAATCATGGGCGTTACTTGCTTCCGATTTGTACTGATTTTATTTTCGGTGATTATTTCAATGTGCCGAAACGTAAGGAATATTCCAGTGACTTTAGAAACGCAGTGATACACGCACCAAAGTAAGGACTGAAACAACCCCAAGTTGCTCGTATTTTTGAAGTGTCTCGTCTGCTCGTTAGTACACAGAAAAAATTGTATAGTAAACGAAAGACCGTCGAAAGTAATCCACGCAGTGGACGTCCAAAAAAGTCTCCTAAAGTCGATCATATCACAAAAAGGTTATCAAGTGATGATCGCAAGCCAGCTGTAATGATATAATGAGAATTGAAAGAAAAATATAATGTCGACATTCACATTTCCACCGTGAAACGACGCTTGAAACGCTTGGATTACATGGACGAAGACCGACGAAAAAAAGCCTTCAGTATCTAAGCAAAACAAGAAAGCCTGAGTTGATTAAGACGAATATAGTGAACTAAAGTAGGAGCTCAAAAAATAAGAGGTGGTTAACAATCCTGAATGGAAAGCGATGGAAGCAAGAAGGAGCAAAATGAAACCAGCTTTTCAGAAAACCAAAAACACATACAATAAGAAAGCCCTCTCTTGGAACACCGAAATAAAGCATTATAACACAGTAATTAAGGCGAAAGCACTCTATGCAGCAGAGACGCTAGTCATGGGGAGGAAAGGGCAAATGGAGAAATTGGAAATCAACGAGATGAAAATTTTGAGGAAGATCATGGATCCCAAATTCCAAAATAAACAAGTTTTCTGTAGAAACAAAGCCCTCTATGTAAAGTCGGAGAGACTCTCGGAAACAATGAGGAAGAGGAGGATTGATTTCAATGGACACATACTTCGAATGAATCCCGACAGACTAACTAAACAAATCTTTGACTTATTTGGGAAAAAAAATACCGTCGCCTGTCGACCGAAGTTGGAAAAGTGTGGAGGAAAACCTTACGGCAAGCAACGACCATTAATCGTTGATTTCATAGCCTTTTAAGTAACTCGTCTGATTGGGATGTCCACATGCTCGATTTTGACACTTTTATGTGAATATTCTCAATTTTATTGATTTTATGCACGCTCACCGAGAACACAAAAAATTGTTTTAATTAGGCTTTTATGGGTTCCTAGGAGTCCATCTTCTTGCCTCATCACATCAAACTTTTCTTCTAGTCCTGCATGATACGTTGGCAGTAAAGGAACTTTCGCTGATGAAACTTAACAATGGGATCCGGCTGCAATTCAATGAAGGGTACTTTTGGTAAGAATATTATTTTCGTTTAGTGTGAGCTTTGTTAAAGTGTTGGCAGATGTATAGAATCTGGCAGAATCCAAACGATCGGGGCATGAGAATTGTCCTTGAACTGAAAAACAAGACTGGTACTGGGGAGAAGTGCAAGAGAATGAAAAACTATTCAAAATGGGGGAGGGAGGATCTAAGGAAGTCGTTTGGCGCCAAAGAATTGCGCTAGTGAGCTGAACTTTAAAATCAACTAAAAATATTACACAACAGGGTACGCCAGATAGATCATTAACCATCAATGCAAAGACAGGTATCACTGAATACACAGGTCGTGTATGGGAAAGTTTTGTCCACAACAGCTTTTTTTTTTAATGAGTTCCTGACGTTTACTTTCAATCCGTCATCTAGCGGCTAATTGCAAATTTTCTTTAATTAGCTGACTCTTTTATAAGTGAAACAAAACTTAATCAGCATTCCCGTTTATAAAATAATCATGGCAAGGTTACTGAATTAATAGTTTAAAAATAAGAATAAGATGTAAAACTATATAATTTAGTGACTAAATATATTCCCTCGATACCGGCGCAGTACAGCAGTAATACCTCTCCATCCTATCTCTCGTGGTCTAAGATTCTCAACGGCCGTTAATATCTATCCGTTATTTCATTTAATGCTGTCCATGGCTCTTCACTTATTATTTCAAACACAATGCGTCCCTGGGAGAGTTTTCTTTTTCTATTATCTGCCTGTGGCTTCTGCTGAGATAAGATGGGATAATGTCTAGTCAGGAAGAGATGGACACGACCGGGAAGATTTTAAATTTCTTACAGCTGCTTCAAAGAACATTTTGAGTGCTCCATATAAAATAGTGATGGGAGAGCTTAAAGCATGTAACGTATCCCTCTGCAGTGGCACACTACAGTTGCGTCTTTGGGAGCTAACTTCTAACAGTCAATTTATATCACGCAGCGATGGAGACGAGGCTATTTATTTGCTCAGGCTTCGGCGACTTGCGCGACTCATTAGCTTGAAGCAGCCAAAGAAGCTGAGTCACTCTTCGACTACGCGGTATGCAAATGTCGAGATGTACGTGGACGCGCCTACCAGTCCCGTTCACAGTAAGTTCCCACAATACAATAACTATAAGTAATGCGATGCACAGTCATTCGAGGTATACTGCATATACAGTACATCAACTAAAATTGTTAAAGCTGGAGGAATCATAATACAAAAGAAATTGGCAAAATTGTTTACATGATCTCTGCGGAAGAAAGCAATTTTCCAAAACTGTAACAATGCCATAATTGTTCCATTTCACCAGATACTTAATATCTCCTGTCTGTAATGTAAAAGGTATTTGTAAAAGATATTTGCAAAAAAATATTGCCTATAGCATACGAAAAAACGCTGGATTTTAGTAAATGAAAGTAACAAGCTGGCTTTAGATGAGCCACTTAAATCGCCGAGAAACAACGAGTTTGAACAAACACTTATGTTGTATCATAGATTATGAGAAAGTTCTTTTACTGAGTTACAACGAACCATTCGCGCGTGCGCGTGTTATAAGAGTGAGGAGAGAGAAAAAAAAAATTGGCAACAGATTGCAGATTGGAGTGGAAAATTTAATTATAATCCCACTGAAAATGACATAATGAAGGAAGGGTCATGTAGCCAGACGAATGGATAGTAGATGGCCCATTATAAGTTCTTTATTGGATTCGAGTGCATAAGGACAGATGATGACCTTATATAGACAAACGTTAAGGAACAGACAGGAATTAAATTAACGCTTTAAGCCGAACCTGTAGTAATGAATGGGAAGGTTCAGTAGCGGACGTTGTCCAACAACGGATGCGAAATGGCCGATGAAATGCCAATGCTGTATTACGTGAGGTATCTGCTGGTGTTTGTTTTGTTCAATCGTTTACATTCTGCAGGCGCCTCGCATTAAGTCTCACGTTTGCGGCTGTAAAATTAATGTATTCGTCCACCTCCTCCGACTTTCACCCTCATTTAATCCTTTGGCGCAGGCTGAGACGCTTATAGAAATATGCCTCCTTTCCCACAAGTTACTTAGCATCTTTGTTGGAGGTGCAAAGCTATTTGCGTAATTGAATACATAAACGGCGTTTTCTCTTGATTATTTAAATTCTATAGTATTATTGTGGCTTAACAGATTTTAATAAACTCAAATAGCAGTATCAATATGTTTATGGAGTTACGAAATGGTATTACCATGAATAAACAGCATGAGGATTATTTGTACAATTTGTTTTATGTACTTGAGGGGAAGTCTTTGTGATCACTAGGAAGATCTTTATTCCTGCAAAAGTAACGCTTAGTTATATTTGTTGCCGTTTTCGATGGTCACAAATGCATTAAAGCCGACATCTTTTATTCTTAGAAGCACCACGCTGCTATCCCTCCGCCGGATTATACAATAGAAAGTGTTGCGGAACACTATACGAGTAGTGACACTCCATTTGAAAGTACATCACCCCTCAAATATCATTCAAAATCTGCCAACAGCCTTGAAGATGGTTAGATTAGCTTAATGCCTGAGACTATTTAAGCAATGGGATTATACCTACATCTATACTCCGCAAGTCATGTTACGGTGCGTGGTGGAGGGTACTTCGGGTACCACTACCTGAACACCACCTTCCCTCTTCCGTTCGCGAATAACATTAGGAAATAATGACTGTTGGTAAACCGAATTACCTCTAATTTCTTGGATTTACTCGTTGTGGGCAATACGCAAAGACCATATGGTAAGAGTTGTCAAACTCTTCCTGAAACATACTGTCTCCGAATTTAAACAGTAAACCTCTGCGTGATGCACAACATCTATCTTGTAGCGTCAGGCACTGACGTTCGTTGGGAATAGCCGTAACGCTCTAACGCCGACTATATGATCCAGTGAGGGAACACGCCGCTCTTCGTTGGATTGGAGGGTAAAAATAATAAAGACATTGTAACCAAATGAAGGCGCCAACTCCAACCCAGTATTAAAGTGCACTGGGAGTGGGTGACCTAATCCATCCTTAAGAATGCGATGCGACTCAGCTTCTGATCATACCTTAAACAGCTGATTACTTGTTCCGACGGAAGTTTCGAAGTAAGTCGTCTGTTGAATTCATTAACGGCATCCCCATATTATACTCCGTACTATAATAATCAAAACTACAACTTCATATACACAAACTTTTTAGTTTGTATTACGTTATCTTCGGTAAAGCATGTCAGTAAGCTTCTCTCTCCACGAGAATATAGTAGCGTGACCTTTATATTTTCTATGTTATATTAGGTTTACATTTGGATTTATACTGCTGAGCAAATAGTCATGGTTATGTACCAGAATACTAAAATCTACAGACCAGCCACCTTAGCTGATGTCGCAAACGCATCAGTTTCTTGGTATTGTAACCTGCATATGTAACTGAATGAATGAGGGTTACTGATCCAAGCGGGAAGACATCTACACTTTGATCTTTAACTTTTGGAATCAACCATATAAACAGAAAACACTTCAGAACAAACTAGTGCATTTTTCCGTTCTTTTCTTTTAGATTATTTAGAAAAATATGCCATTTATTGCTTTAATAGCATGTGTAGATATGAGCTGTTGTCAGTTACTATATGTTCTGTATATATTTATATCTGTTTTAGTCATGAGATTTAACGTCTCTCAAACAACTTTAAATATATAAATGCACTAACACTGAACTCTTACTTACAGTTACGATGTACACTGAGGTGACAAGTCATCGTGGGATACCTCCTAATATCGCGTTGGACCTCCTTTTGCCCTGATTAGAGCAGCAACTCCACGAGACATGGACTCAACGCGTAGTTGGAAGTCCCCTCTAGAAACGATGAGAACTGCTACCTCTATAGCCCTCCGACAACCGCGAAAGCAGGATTTTGTGCACGGTCTGACCTCTCGATAATGAGCCACAAATGTTCTATGGGGTTCATGTCGGACGATCACCCATGAAAATTACAGCGTTGTCTGGGAATACTGAGTCTACTGTCTCCAAGAAGCCGAACATAACCAGGTCTCAGTCGATTCCACATAAACATCGCCAAACCTTTATGGAGCCACCACCAGTATGCACAGTGCCTTGGTGATAAATTGGGTCCACAGCTCCGTGGGTTCTGTGTCACACTAACCCTATCATCATTTCTTACCAACTGAAACCGGGACTCATCGGACCAGGGGCCTCATTTGGTATCGTTCATGCCAGTCAGTGTAGTAGGTTAGACTCGGTAGTGACGTCATTTACGGTTCTTTATCGGAATATCCTAGTCAGTAAGCTTCTGAGACTTGTTACCGAACGGTCCTCCCACCGATTTTACAATTGTAGCGAGAGGTTTTGGATTTCGATCTGGCCCTGTCGATCGGTGAGCTGTGGTTTATTTACACCTATAATTTGTTATTTTAAAAATATTTAGCAGTTTTAGCTTTGGATTTAGTGATTGTGTTACTAAATAATCACCAGAAGACGCATCCAGTTGGAAAGTCAGTTCATAATAGACTATTTTCCTTTGTGAGAAATATGGTTAGGTTAGGTTGTTACAGTGAATGATTATATCAAAAAAAAAGAACGTTTTCAGTCAATATTCTCTCAAAATACGTGTTAAAGATCATTAAATATCAAGACATCGGCTCTGCTTACATATATTACATGAGTGTGAACTGACGTTACTAGTGCCTTTGTGTACTTTTTCCCACGAATGGGTTAGTAATCATCGAAACGTGTTTACAACTTTCAAGTAACAATGAAAAGCAATTATGTGAAGCCTGATATTGGAAGCCTTCCACACTATCACGCATTTATGACTTACACAGCACCGTTTGGCAACGAAGTCAGCCTACGTTCCTCTACACAGTACTGCAAGAATCGAGCACTGCGTGTCTGTTGTTTGGCGTGGCCAAGTTGTTATCGCGCGCGAGAATGCGATACCAAAGGACACGGGTTCGCGCTTGGGAGGATGCAACAAAAAGTTTTTTTCCTCTTCACATATGCAACACGTTCTGAGCCATTGTTATTTGTGTAACCCAAGATTTTCTGCACTATTCGTTATTACTTACATGTAGGAGCGCACTTCCTCAGTAATGATTTCGTGATTTCTGTGTGTTTAAAATAAGAAATATGAAATTGTCGGAGATGAAATTGCTGTGAGTGAAACAACCGACAGTGACCTTTATATTTTTTTCTTGTCAGAAATAATTCACCATTTTTTCCGAATACGTAGCGATTTCCGAATATGCTGTTAGACAGGAATCTAAGAGCACAACTTAAATTAGTGGGAATGTAACCAGCAGCAGTCATCTTCATAACCTTGCTTGTCACAAGTATTTATCTGCGATCGAATCCTCAACCACAGTAGACAGAGATGAAAGATCTCTGCCATAATATTTTTAGACTGTAGCACAATATACGAAACATTTTCATTCATGAAATGCATGTTATAAACTTCGACGAACTGCAGGAGCTCTCGAAAATGCGTTTTTTTTTTTCAGGTTTGTTTTTAAGGCCCAAATCGTTGATATAGGGAAGTGGGCTACTTAATCATTTGGATCTAGGGGCGAATTATAACCACATTCTGTTTATCTTCTTATTCTTTGAAGCTCTCAGAATGAATTTTTCGGGTGTTTTTTTTAGATGTATTAGTACAATGTGGTACTACACACAATCCCGAACTCATTTTCCGAAACGTAAAATCCAAAACACGATGTCGGTGTAAATGAGAATAAGATGACATAATGCGGCATTTACGACAATCTGCAGAATACAGTCAAATACGCTACCGTTATTATGCATGCATGGAAACATGCTGTCAGAGAAACTGTAAAAATTTATGTGCATTTCAGCTGAGAATCATGGGAATGGATATACTGCGCCTGATAACTGTTAAGGAGAAGGCAAGGGCGATGACGGCGGGCACGTCAGCTCGATGGAATGCAGCGTCAAGCGTTATGGCAACGTAAACGCAATTTTCGGTACTTGGAAGAATAGCGCGCCTGTGTCGTCTGCTAGCCGCTTTGTGTGCGCGCTGCAGTGCGCATGCGCGGATCTGCGGCAGCTTGCTTTTGATTGGCTTGCGCGACACGAACCGACAACAGCGCTTCGGTTCTCTAGACCCAAACGGTATCGGCACCGAAATGCTTACTGAATAATGCAGGGAGTCTAGTTCGAGTACTAGACCGTTCGGTGCTCTTGAGTACCGAAACGATCGGCACAATGGCGGAAAGATACAGAACAGGCACCCAGCCACGGTTTTTTAGTCGTTTAGGGTCCAACCGATATGGTCACGAGCCCAGGAGAGGTGCTGCAGGCGATGTCGAGCTGTTAACAAAGGCACTCGCGTCTGTCGTCTGCTACCATACACGATTAACGCCAAATTTCGGCGAACTGCTCTAACAGATACGTTCGTACGTCTCACATTGATTTCTGCGTTATTTCAAGCAGTGTGGCTTGTCTGTTAGCACTAACAACGCCCCGAAAACGCCGCTGCCCTCGATCGTTTAGTGAATGCCATTGGCTACTGCGTTGTCCGTGGTGAGAGGTAACGCCTGAAATTTTGTGTTCTTCGCAAATTCTTGACACTGTGAACCTCTGAATATTGAATTCTCTACGATTTCTACAATGGAATGTCCCATGCGTCTAGCTCCAACAACAATTCCGCGTTCAAAGTCAGTTAATCCCTGTCATGCGGCCATAATCATATCGGAAACCTTTTTACGCGAATGACCTGAGTACAAATGACAGCACCACTAATGCACTGCCCTTTTATACCTGATGTACACGATATGACCGTCATCTGCAAATTACTAGCCCATGACTCCTGTTACCTAAGTATAAACGTACCAAGGTAAGACAGTAAGACGCCATTTCACAGAACTTGGCTGATATGTGTGTCAATGTCACTGGCTCACCGGGAGGATACTGAATAGTGGCTTGCTAGTCCGAGAGGATATAACTGTAGACGTCTATTTTCTGAACGAGTCACGGAGATAACAGAAATAGAATCGTGTATGTTTGCTGAACGTTAATTCTAAAATTACATTCAGTGAAGCACACTCGGTGAGGTAAAAAACCCACAAATTGTACTAGTCATTGCGATAGGAACTCAAAATTAGCGACGATGTTAACGACACTACTCAGGAGCTATAAGCTAGAGCTGATCATCAAATGTTCAAGGGTGACGAGGGAAAGACGGTAGCATTTTCTAAATACCAAGTAAAATTTTGCAACCACAATTCGTTTGCCATTATTCTCTCTCTAGGATCCTAAACGGCTGAACAAGCGGTTACAAGGTTCCGACGAGGCTGCGACGTTTTATTTCCAACATTCTACTGGCAGGTGGCGGCAGAGGCCGCGTGCGGTACGCGGGTCCCACCCCGCTGTTTCCGGCGGGCAGATGAGCGGGAGAAAGCCGCACCCACGCCCCATGGCCCACGGCCCTCGCTTCCGGCGCCGGCGCTCCTGCTCTTTAATGCTTAATGCGCTTTCTCCGCAGCGAAAGTCCCGGCGCTATGCTGCCCTTGCGCGCAACCCTCCTGCGCAGGAGAGGTCGCTTCCTCACGTGGCAAGCGTTGCTACACGTGATAGCGATCTACATACAGCGTCCCGAATACTGCCTTTTGTGCACTCCTGTTTCTAATGTGCAGCAATACACTGTTTTAATAGGTGCAGCGCGTCAACAATACTGTCGAAATAAACATCTCGTTGGAGATAATTACACACAGTTTCGTTCCTTCGGAACTGAAGACTATAGCGCTTTAGCAGTGCAGGTGACATACACTTTCCTTCCTCTACCTCTGATCTGGCCCAACTAAGCAGTTTTAGGGCAAGCTACAGCGTGATACGGCATACTAGTCGCAGTACGTCTCATTTTTCATTCTGTTACGGGTGAAAGTCGTATTATGTATAAAAAAATCAAATGCCGAACAGGAAGCAAATTCGAAAACTTTGGATTTAAAATAAGACAGTCCCGCAGGTACCAGGACATAATAATTTGGAATACTTGTTCATCCCAGTGTCTGCAGATTAGGAACTTATCCAACAACAAGTCAGCTAACTGAATAACCTACACTGGTGGGCATGGATCCAACCACTACCAACTGAAGTGTTGTGAGCAGGCAACAAGTACTTTTATGTTATAACTAAAAATAAAAACTTTACGTAATAGCATACATACACACACACACACACACACACACACACACACACACACACACACACAAACATATATATATATATATGGTATGTTTCTCTAAAATAGAGGTATGGATGAAACGTGTACTACTACGATAACACAAAATCGATGCAACAGACAAATATAGTCAAAAGTCTTAAGTCGCCATAAATTCCAAAATACATACTTCTGTTATCAAACATCGGTTATCAATTTCGTCATTACAAAAAGATACCACCTAAAATGAGATGAAACTCATTAAGGACGGCGTGTGGTAGAGTGGGGCGGGGGGAGCGGCTGTGGAAGGGGGGAAGGAGACCTAAACAAAAATATTTCGATCAGTGTTTTCTGCTATTTGAGGTACCACCGTGTGTTACTCTTTACGGCATCGGCAAGCACAATCAATACAGTCAATTGAATTTCAGCGAGGCCGTATCAAGGGAGACTGGAGCATACGTGCAAAATATGCGGCACGTGGCAATACTGCCGTGTGCTGGCAGGTTGTGCACGTAAGATCCACTTGTTTTCATCAGCAGCGTCATGTTAATTCTTCCGTGAACTCCTGCATCAGATATGCATTTACTATTAATTACCCAGCCAGAGGGTATAGGGGTTAGCACACTACACACTGACTCAGATATAAGGCTAGGTACCCACATTTAGGTTTTCCGTGTTTTGAAAAGCTCTACATCGATTTATTTCCTCACTTCTTGTTTATTCTGAGTTTGTGCTCTTAACAACATCGTCGACGAAACGTTAACTCGTGGTCTTCCTTTCTCTACTGATAGCAGGATTACCATAGAACAATGCCGGAACAGTATTGCTCACAAAGTGGCAGTTCGAAAATTCGAAAATTAGAACATGTTTTCTAGAATACATCAAGTATTTAATCTCCGATGGTGTATCTAAATACTCATCCGGAGGAATAAATGACGCAATTTGTTTTTAGTGATTACGCAAATTCTGTTGCGATGTCCGTGATGGTCGATTGTAAGTACGGCGCCCACCATGAAACAAGCAACTTACTACCTGACAAGCCTCCATAGTCTAGCAGGGTTGCTGGCTACTGATGTGGATGTCCCGTGTTCGAGTACCTGTGACAATCTAATATTTATAATGGAAATGTTTTGCATGTGGTCCACTCAGCCTCGTGAAGCTGAAGTGAGACCCCACCTGACAAAATAAGCGCAAAACTGACACTCTTGTCGTCCAATTGCCAAATCTTTAAGCCATTAAACAGGCAGGGAGCCGTACGACATTTATTTATCTAAAATATGTTTACGTATTTTATCAGACAGCGATATACAGGGTTATTACAAATGATTGAAGCGATTTCACAGCTCTACAATAACTTTATTATTTGAGATATTTTCACAATGCTTTGCACACACATACAAAAACTCAACAAGTTTTTTTAGGCATTCACAAATGTTCGATATGTGCCCCTTTAGTGATTCGGCAGACATCAAGCCGATAATCAAGTTCCTCCCACACTCGGCGCAGCTTGTCCCCATCAATGAGTTCGAAAGCATCTTTGATGCGAGCTCGCAGTTCTGGCACGTTTCTTGGTAGATGTGGTTTAAACACTGAATATTTCACATAACCCCACAGAAAGAAATCGCATGGGGTTAAGTCGGGAGAGCGTGGAGGCCATGACATGAATTGCTGATCATGATCTCCACCACGACCGATCCATCGGTTTTCCAATCTCCTGTTTAAGAAATTCCGATCATCATGATGGAAGTGCGGTGGAGCACCATCCTGTTGAAAGATGAAGTCGGCGCTGTCGGTCTCCAGTTGTGGCATGAGCCAATTTTCCAGCATGTCCAGATACACGTGTCCTGTAACGTTTTTTTCGCAGAAGAAAAAGGGACCGTAAACTTTAAACCGTGAGATTGCACAAAACACCTTAACTTTTGGTGAATTGCGAATTTGCTGCACGAATGCGTGGGGATTCTCTACCGCTCGTATTCGCACATTGTGTCTGTTCATTTCACATTAAGAAAAAATGTTGCTTCATCACTGAACACAAGTTTCGCACTGAACGCATCCTCTTCCATAAGCTGTTGCAACCGCGCCGAAAATTCAAAGCGTTTGACTTTGTCATCGGGTGTCAGGGCTTGTAGCAATTGTAAACGGTAGGGCTTCTGCTTTAGCCTTTTCCGTAAGATTTTCCAAACCGTCGGCTGTGGTACGTTTAGCTCCCTGCTTGCTTTATTCATCGACTTCCGCGGGCTACGCGTGAAACTTGCCAGCACGCGTTCAACCGTTTCTTCGCTCACTGCAGGCCGACCCGTTGATTTCCCCTTACAGAGCCATCCAGAAGCTTTAAACTGCTCATACCATCGCCGAATGGAGTTAGCAGTTGGTGGATCTTTGTTGAACTTCGTCCTGAAGTGTCGTTGCACTGTTATGACTGACTGATGTGAGTGCATTTCAAGCACGACATACGCCCTGTCGCCATTGTCTCACTGCGCTCTCGAGCGCTCTGGCGGCAGAAACCTGAAGGCTTCAGCCGAACAAAACTTTATGAGTTTTTCTACGTATCTGTGGTGTGTCGTGACCATATGTCAATGAATGGAGCTACAGTGAATTTATGAAATCGCTTCAATCATTTGTAATAGCCCTGTACATTGCCAACCCGAACGGTCACGGTACAGGGATCCATTGTCTCCAATACCTGATTTATTCGCCAATGTCCTCAAGCAATCTGCAACAACTGGGGAAACTATTTCACATGATGAAATAATCCACGCCTATGATCGCCTCTATAACCAATCACGGGAGAGCTTAGAGAAGATTTTACAAGAACCTGGTACCTTTCCCCAGCGCCCACTGTCTATAGGGGCGCGACCCTCTGATTATTATCGCTAAGGGGCACTCAAATGAACACGAGACATGGAAAAAAGTAAATATTATTTCAAAAGTAAAAGTCAACACATTTATCTCACAGTAAGGCAAGACGGCCGATGCCTTCACGAAAAAACGCTTGCGGTTGTCTACGGAACCACGATCGTACTGAGGCGCACACCTCTTCATCCGGATTAAATTTACGGCCACGACTGTCATACGTCAGGGCTATAAAAATATGGAAATCGCATGCGGAGAAATCCGAACTGTATGGAGGATGTATAAGGGCTTCCCGGCGAAACTTCTGCAACGTAGTCAAACAACCTTGGTAACATGTGGAGCGGTGACGTTGGTTAACACTCCTGGGCATTTGGTCCTGACAGTACATGGCACGCTTCAATGTCTGCGAAGTATCCACGTATCGCTGTGCGTTAATTGTGGCACGCGTTCCAGAAAGTCAATGAGCAGCGGTTGACGCGTTGGCGCACGGCACTATTCTACTGCAGAATAATGACCGCCCACGTGTTGCCAAGGTTGTTTGGAGTACGATGCATAAGTTTCTCTGGGAAGCCCTCACACATCGATATCTCTCGATGCATTTGAAGAAAGATATTAATGGCCATAGATCTGCTTCGGGGGAAGAGGTCACGCATAGGTACAATGATGTTTCCGTAGGCAACGGCAAACATTTTTTCATGAAGGCACCGACCATCTTGTCTCACAGTGGGACAAATGTGTTAACAGTTATGGCGATTACTTTTGAAATAATACACAGTTTGTTAGAAAATTTAAAAAGGGAAATGGATAGGTTAAAGTTAGATATAGTGGGAATTAGTGAAGTTCGGTGGCAGCAAGAGCAAGACTTCTGGTCAGGTGAATACAGGGTTATAAATACAAAATCAAATAGGGGTAATGCAGGAGTCGGTTTAATAATTAATAAAAAAAAAGGAGTGCGGATAAGCTACTGCAAACAGCATAGTGAACGCATTATTGTGGCCAAGATAGACACGAAGCCCACGCCTACTACAGTAGTAAAAGTTTATATGCCAACTAGCTCTGCAGATGAAGTAATTGAAGAAATGTATGATGAAATAAAAGAAATTATTCAGATAGTGAAGGGAGACGAAAATTTAATAGTCATGGGTGACTTGAATTCAGTAGTAGGAAAAGGGAGAGAAGGAAACGTAGTAGGTGAATATGGATTGGGGCTAAGAAATGAAAGAGAAAGCCGCCTGATAGAATTTTGCACACAGCACAACTTAATCATAGCCAACACTTGGTTCAAGAATCATAAAAGAAGGTTGTACACATGGAAGAAGCCTGGAGATACTGACAGGTTTAAGATATATTACATAATGGTAAGACACAGATTTAGGAACCAGGTTTTAAATTGTAAGACATTTCCAGGGGCAGATGTGGACTCTGATCACAATCTATTGGTTATGAACTGTAGATTAAAACTGAAGAAACTGCAAAAACGTGGGAATTTAAGGAGATGGGACCAGGATAAACTGAAAGAACCAGAGGTTGTACAGAGTCTCAGGGAGAGCATAAGGGAACAATTGACAGGAATGGGGGAAAGAAATACAATAGAAGAAGAATGGGTAGCTTTGAGAGATGAAATACTGAAGGCAGCAGAGGACCTGGTAGGCGAAAAGTCGAGGGATATAAATCCTTGGGTCACAGAAGAAATACTGAATTTAATTGATGAAAGGAGAAAATATAAAAATGCAGTAAATGAAACGGGCAAAAAGGAATACAAACGTCTCAAAAATGAGATCGACAGTAAGTGCAAAATGGCTAAGCAGGGAAGGCTAGAGGTCAAATGTAAGGATGTAGAGGGTTATTTCACTAGGGGTAAGATAGATACTGCCTACAGGAAAATTAAAGAGACCATTGGAGAAAGGAGAACCACTTGCATGAATATCAAGAGCTTTGATGGAAACCCAGTTTTAAGCAAAGAAGGGAAAGCAGAAAGGTGAAAGGCGTATATAGAGGGTCAATACAAGGGCGATGTACTGGAGGACAAAATTATGGAAATGGAAGAGGATGTAGATGAAGATGAAATGGGAGATATGATACTGCGTGAAGAGTTTGGCAGAGCACTGAAAGACCTGAGTCGAAACAAGGCCCCGGGAGAGCCAGTCCTGACAAAACTCTACCATCTGGTGAGCAAGATGTATGAGACAGGCGAAATACCTTAAAACTTCAAGAAGAATATAATAATTCCAATCCCAAAGAAAGCAGGTGCTGACAGATGTGAAAATTACCGAACAATCACTTTAATAAGTCACGGATGCAAAATGCTAACGCGTATTCTCTACAGACGAATGGAAAAACTGGTAAAGCTAGCCTCGGGGAAGATCAGTTTGGATTCCGTAGAAATGTTTGAACACGTGAAGCAATACTGACCCTACGACTTATCTTAGAAGCTAGATTAAGGAAAGGCCAACCTACGTTTCTAGCATTTGTAGACTTAGAGAAAGCTTTTGACAATGTTGACTGGAATACTCTCTTTCAAATTCTGAAGGTGGCAGGGGTAAAATACAGGGAGAGAAAAGCTATTTACAATTTGTACAGAAACCAGATGGCAGTTATAAGAGTCGAGGGGCACGAAAGGGAAGCAGTGGTTGGGAAGGGAGTGAGACAGGGTTGTAGCCTATCCCCGATGTTATTCAATCTGTATATTGAACAAGCAGTGAAGAAAACAAAAGAAAATAAGTGTCCAAGGAATAGAAAAGCAAATGGAATCACTGAACAGAGGAAAGTCCACTGGACCTGACGGGGTACCAATTCGATTCTACACAGAGTACGCGAAAGAACTTGCCCCCCTTCTAACAGCCGTGTACCGCAAGTCTCTAGAGGAACGGAAGGTTCCAAATGATTGGAAAAGAGCAAAGGTAGTCCCAGTCTTCAAGAAGGGTCGTCGAGCAGATGCGCAAAACTATAGACCTATATCTCTGACGTCGGTCTGTTGTAGGATTTTAGAACATGTTTTTTGCTAGAGTATCATGTCGTTTTTGGAAACCCAGAATCTACTATGTAGGAATCAACATGGATTCCGGAAACAGCGATCGTGTGAGACCCAACTCGCTTTATTTGTTCATGAGACCCAAAAAATATTAGATACAGGCTCCCAGGTAGATGCTATTTTTCTTGACTTCCGGAAGGCGTTCGATACAGTTCCGCACTGTCGCCTGATAAAGTAAGAGCCTACGGAATATCAGACCAGCTGTGTGGCTGGATTGAAGAGTTTTTAGCAAACAGAACACAGCATGTTGTTATCAATGGGGACATCTACAGACGTTGAAGTAACCTCTGGCGTGCCACAGGGGAGTGTTATGGGACCATTGCTTTTCACAATATATATATAAATGACCTAGTAGATAGTGTCGGAAGTTCCATGCGGCTTTTCGCGGATGATGCTGTAGTATACAGAGAAGTTGCAGCATTAGAAAATTGTAGCGAAATGCAGGAAGATCTGCATTGGATAGGCACTTGGTGCAGGGAGTGGCAACTGACCCTTAACATAGACAAATGTAATGTGTTGCGGATACATAGAAAGAAGGATCCTTTATTGTATGATTATATGATAGCGGAACAAACACTGGTAGCAGTTACTTCTGTAAAATATCTGGGAGTATGCGTGCGGAACGATTTGAAGTGGAATGATCATATAAAATTAATTGTTGGTAAGGCGGGTACCAGGTTGAGATTCATTGGGAGAGTCCTTAGAAAATGTAGTCCATCAACAAAGGAGGTGGCTTACAAAACACTCGTTCGACCTATACTTGAGTATTGCGCATCAGTGTGGGATCCGTACCAGATCGGGTTGACGGAGGAGATAGAAAAGATCCAAAGAAGAGCGGCGCGTTTCGTCACAGGGTTATTTGGTAACCGTGATAGCGTTACGGAGATGTTTAACAAACTCAAGTGGCAGACGCTGCAAGAGAGGCGCTCTGCATCGCGGTGTAGCTTGCTGTCCAGGTTTCGAGAGGGTGCGTTTCTGGATGAGGTATCGAATATATTGCTTCCCCCTACTTATACCTCCCGAGGAGATCACGAATGTAAAATTAGAGAGATTAGAGCGCGCACGGAGGCTTTCAGACAGTCGTTCTTCCCGCGAACCATACGCGACTGGAACAGGAAAGGGAGGTAATGACAGTGGCACGTAAAGTGCCCTCCGCCACACACCGTTGGGTGGCTTGCGGAGTATAAATGTAGATGTAGATGTAGAAGCGTGCGGCAGCCCAAAAGAAAAAAAGTTCCAAAAGTAAAAAACACAGGCCTCAGCGTTCGATGCAACGAATGACTGCCGACCGTAAATGTGTACAACCAGACAAAACCACAAACGTCGTATCCGATCAGAATTAACATTAAGCCCAAATACTTGCGTTCTGGAGCAAGATGAGATTGAACTAATATATGGCGAATAAATGTGTGTGGCTTCTCTGTGTTGCTGATGCTTTCTCGTAATCCATGATCATCTTTCATCCGTCTTGGACCTACACACACACACACACACACACACACACACACACACAGACACACACACACACGCACGCACGCACGCACGCACGCCAGGACAACAAAGACATATCGATGCTCAACGAACTACACTGGATGAACAACAAAAGCGCCATGATTACAGTGAAGTAGTTCTAACTCCAAGAAGCTGTTACGAAGGCTTCACATGTTATACATCTCTCTTACAATTCTCATATTTACCTTCCTTTCCCTTGGAATTAGCGTAGCTTCACCCTCTGAACATTTAACCTCACCGTTAAAGCTAGTAATGATTCACCAGCAAATTCCACACATCGTTCTACTGTTGCTCCTTTTCCTGAACACTCTTCTTTATTAGTCCTTCCAAATAAATCTGGAGATGGACAATGATAAACAGTACATTCGTGTCTCATTGTTCCCAGTTTTAATTTTGAACATTATTTCTATATCCCTTTTACTTGTTCTGCTATATAAGTAAAACCATAGACCAACAGGAAATGTTGGTTTGAACATGAGTGGTCTAACAATGCACAGTCCTTTTGGATGTGGTACCTCCTTGTCTTTCTTATACCTGAGAAGCAACTGAACCACTTTTTGTTGTAGACGAGGATACTGTTTAACGTGAAATCAGAAACGTGCAACATAGCTATTTTGAAATAGAAGTTTAAAGTCAAGTTCAGTCTCTGGGAATTATCTACGACTGACTAGAAATCTGAGTTCGAGTCGATGGATTTTTAGGAAGACACCAAACCACTTTCTACTTATCTAATTACGAACATTTCCGACTGCACTATTTTCCTCCTTGGTGCTAGTCTTGTATTTACGCAGCATGTGCATCCTCTGGAGAAAGGACTCTGCGAGGATGACTGCGTGGCCTCCGGCTGCTCTCCGAGAAATGGCTTTCACCTTGCAGTCTCGTGCGCGGCTGAATTGAGTCTATAGAGCAGCTACTGGATTCCAATGGGAAAAGTTGTGAACCAGTGCAGCTGTTTTCTGCACGTTCTTCGATCGCACAGAACAGATCGTGATGCTAAAGTACTTTTAGATGTCTGAACTTTATCAGCGAAATAATATGTACGTGTTACATACTTCGTTAAACACGCTGTTCTCTCCAGTGACCTGCATGCAACTGGAAACTTGTTTCCTGCATCTCGCTGAGGATGCTTCTGGCTTTCTTTATTGCTTTCACCACTGAATTCATTAGGCGTTTTCGCGTACATAAAGCGAGATGTTCTCACTGCCGCCTCTTCCAACCCAAACTAGAAAGAGATCACAATCCATAAAAAGCTTCAATAATGCTAGTTTTTCAAATACTCTCAAGTCCTTTTTTCAATAAGCAACAACATTGTTTTTAGTTTAATCATTCTTTTACCAGAGTTCCAGATTTTCAGTGTTCCTAGAGCAGGGATGAATTAACGTACACGTCGAAGTTCCATTACCAGTCTTTAAATAATGTACAGTTAGCCTGTCTAATTAATGAAAAGCGCTTTTTAATATTATGAACTGACCGACAGGGAAAACAAGGCAATCACGATCTTTTTCAAAATGTTGCGGTCTTGGCCAAGACCGTTACTGCCTCAGTCAGTATTGTCCGAATACGCCTCATTGAGCGATGGTGGTAGAACCGTCAGAAAGTCAATATAGATTGCTCTCTTCACAATATCGTTTTCTGAGCCGGAGTGTAGTCATGTTAACGGACTGTGGAATACTTCCTTAGTGCTTTTACATTTAGGAAGCAAATTGCCCAGAGTTGTGTGTATAACACGCCTCCGAAGGTCTGTTTATCGATATTGCGAAACCTCGTAAGCAACATTTACTACGCTAGACAGTATATTTAAACGCCATTCTTCCCTCAGAGTGTCGATCACCTACTGTTTTAACTTTCCATACACTCCTGTATAACTAGGACCCTTCCTCCATTAGTACATGCATACTTAAACCTCTAAGTCCCAACAACATAAATTTAAATTTTTCACAAAATTGACCTATCTACATAGTAAGCAACAAATACAGGAAGGAAATAGCAAAAGTGAACAATCAGCTGTTTTACGGAGGTGGTTTAACTTTGGAACCATTGGGACATACAATTTTCAACCTCCCATCATTTCATGACTTTCAATCAATCCATAATGCCTAAACCAAAATACACTCCTAAATAACAAGCAAAATTAAAATGAGCATAAAATTTAATAAACGTATGTCAAAAGTACATACTGCTCCAGTGCTTTCATTTCGAAACCACTCACTCATAACAGCAGTTGGACAAAACTTAAATTTACGTTACAATAACCGTCAATGTTCTCCTCAGTGTGATCGCTATAAAAACACATGTCACCATCTCCAACAATCACGTGCCACAATCTCCGCGACCAGTGTTGCTTCGAACGCTGTGACTGCTACAGTGCACTACATTCGTATCTCAATGTACAACTTGATGTGTCTGCCTTGCAATAGCGAATAATGCCCTGAATATAGAAAGTAGCGATAACCTTTATGCCTGGAGTCCCGACAACTGACATTGGTCAGTTGACCGCGACGTGGTGCAAGACAGTCATTTTGGACCCAACTAGGACATGGGAGTAAGTGGGAGAATTGACGTAATTAGCGGTTATCTTAGTATACAGGGTGTTACAAAAAGGTACGGCCTAACTTTCAGGAAACATTCCTCACACACAAATAAAGAAAAGATGTTATGTGGACATGTGTCCGAAAACGCTTAATTTCCATGTTTGAGCTCATTTTAGTTTCGTCAGTATGTACTGTACTTCCTCGATTCACCGCCAGTTGGCCCAACTGAAGGAAGGTAATGTTGACTTCGGTGCTTGTGTTGACATGCGACTCATTGCTCTCCAGTACTAGCATCAAGCACATCAGTACGTAGCATCAACAGGTTAGTGTTCATCACGAACGTGGTTTTGCAGTCAGTGCAATGTTTACAAATGCTGAGTTGGCAGATGCCCATTTGATGTATGGATTAGCACGGCGCAATAGCCGTGGCGCGGTACGTTTGTATCGAGACAGATTTCCAGAACGAAGGTGTCCCGACAGGAAGACGTTCGAAGCAATTGATTGGCGTCTTAGGGAGCACGGAACATTCCAACAGCCTATGACTCGCGACTGGGGAAGACCTAGAACGACGAGGACACCTGCAATGGACCAGGCAATTCTTCGTGCAGTTGACGATAACCCTAATGTCAGCGTCAGACAAGTTGCTGCCGCACAAGGTAATGCTGACCACGTCACTGTATGGAGAATGCTACGGGAGAACCAGTTGTTTCCGTACCATGTACAGAGTGTGCAGGCACTATCAGCAGCTGATTGGCCTCCACGGGTACACTTCTGCGAACGGTTCATCCAACAATGTGTCAATCCTCATTTCAGTGCAAATGTTCTCTTTACGGATGAGGCTTCATTCCAACGTGATCAAATTGTAAATTTTCACAATCAACATGTGTGGGCTGACGAGAATCCGCACGCAATTGTGCAATCACGTCATCAACACAGATTTTCTGTGAACGTTTGGGCAGGCATTGTTGGTGATGTCTTGATTGGGCCCCATGTTGTTCCACCTACGCTCAATGGAGCACGTTATGATGATTTCATACGGGATAGTTTACCTGTGCTGCTAGAACATGTCCCTTTACAAGTACGACACAACATGTGGTTCATGCACGATGGAGCTCCTGCACATTTCAGTCGAAGTGTTCGTACGCTTCTCAACAACAGATTCGGTGACCGATGGATTGGTAGAGGCGGACCAATTCCATGGCCTCCACGCTCTCCTGACCTCAGCCCTCTTGACTTTCATTTATGGGGGCATTTGAAAGCTCTTGTCTACGCAACCCCGGTACCAAATGTAGAGACTCTTCGTGCTCGTATTGTGGACGGTTGTGATACAATACGCCATTCTCCAGGGCTGCATCAGTGCATCAGGGATTCCATGCGACGGAGGGTGGATGCATGTATCCTCGCTAACGGAGGACAATTTGAACATTTCCTGTAACGAAGTGTTTGAAGTCACGCTGGTACGTTCTGTTGCTGTGTGTTTCCATTCCATGATTAATGTGATTTGAAGCGAAGTAATAAAATGAGCTCTAACATGGAAAGTAAGCGTTTCCGGACACATGTCCACATAACATATTTTCTTTCTTTGTGTGTGACGAATGTTTCCTGAAAGTTTGGCCGTACCTTTTTGTAACACCCTGTATA